>NW_024582537.1:870928-888880 GCF_018398535.1 Haplochromis burtoni | reverse complement strand
GTACCCTATGCCCCCTGGATTCAGAGATGGTTTCCCTTTTCACGTAAATGGCCTCCTTGACTCCGCGCTCAAACCAGCGTTCCTCCCTGTCCAGGATGTGTACATCCTCATCCTTGAAAGAGTGTCCACTGGCCTGTAGGTGTAAATAGACTGCAGAGTCCTGGCCTGATGAGATGGCTCTTCTGTGTTGTGCCATTTGATTTGCCAGAGGTTGTTTGGCCAGTGGTTGTTTGGTTTCCCGATGTATAAATCATGGCAATCCTCCTGGCACTTAACAGCGCACTGTATTACTCTGTTTGTGTCATGGGACCCAATCCTTGGGGTGGACCAGTTTTTGGTGCTGTGTGCTTTGGGGTTTGAAAGCCACAGAGATGGGAAAAAAAAGTGATTTAACTGTTCCGATATGTCACGGATGTAAATAAGAAGGGAACCCCTTCTACAACAGCAGGGGGTGATAACGGAAACAGAAGACATAATACTAGGGCTGCACGATTAATCGTTAGAAAATCGCGATCTCGATTCATACTTATGTGCGGTCTTATTTCCAAATGACAACGATTTAAAAAAATAAATAAATAAATAAGACGACGACAACGATTGTACCGCATTTTGATCCGGGACGTACTCTGCATGAAAACAAGCGCTCACTCTTCCTGCTCAACAAATGACAAGGGCGGAGCCTTATACCACGTGATACAGAACATTTGTTGTTTTTATGTTTATTTATTGTTTTTATGTTCAGTCTCAACTGTTACGAAGTTGATGTGCAGTTAATAAGTGCAATAAATATTTATACTGGAAAAGAACATCGTGAGAGAATCGTGATCTCAATTCTAAGCCAAAAAATCGTGATTCTCATTTTATGCAAAATCGTGCAGCCCTAGCGAGAGGTGGGAGACAGCCTGGACAGTACATCACAGGGCTAACACAGACAAACAGTCAGCTGTTTACACTTCACCCCTACACATAATTTAAAAATAACTTTTTATCCTGACATGTTTGTGTGGGAGAAAGCCGGAACACCCAGAGAAAACGCGTGCATCCATAAGGAGATCAAGCAAAATCAACACAGAAACGCCCCAGGTGACCAGCAGGCTCAAAGCTGACGGTGCTAAACCCACCACCAATATGCTTCCCACACTGAAATGACATACCCAAATTAGACATTCAAAGTGGAACAATTGTCATCTCATTTACATACACTGATGCTTGAGTTGGTGTGACTTGGCTTCAGACTGCTCTTGGCTCTGTATGATATCTCAGAGTGGGGATATCCTCTTTGCTGTCACTTCAGGAGTACAGCTCTGGCTGAGAGCACAGACTACCCACCCACCCACTGTGTAACCCTTCTGTTAATGAAGGGCAGCCAATCAGAAGAAAGCTGGTTTAAAGGGTTTGTGAAGGAAGCTAAAAAGGCCTATTTCAGATGCATGAACTGAGAGGATTCACCAAAGGACAGCACAAAAGATAAATTTAAATTATTTTGACCTGTAAATCATGCACAGTTACTCGAGCACAGTTTAAGAATAAAAGCATGGAGATGGAAATGAGGATATAAGGCTAAATCATGATATCTAAATCCTCCAAATAAACAGGGCATTGTTATGTATTTTATTAAATATTCTGCTGATTATTTCCAGACAAATATTCCTTCCAGTTGATCAGAACATCCACTGACATCTTCAGATTGCTAATTTAGTATGACCAATGATCCAGACACCCAGTGATACACCACTGGAGACAAATATTCATATATTAGAAGCTAAAACCACCACATGTTTGATAGTCTTGCTTAAAACATGACTGCAAAGTACTGTAAATCAATCAACTAGATGACCGGCCTTTTCAACTTTTAGCAAAACAAATAACACTGAAATGAATGTATGAGATCTCTGCTCTCACATTAAATATGGAAATGAAAACACATGAGCTAAGTATGTGCAGTATATCTTAGCAGTTATGGGTGTGAGGGTTGCAGGTGTTTCTCTGTACACATTTCTGTAAATCAGATATGTGATTGCAAAAATATTTAAAATATTGATCTTTTTTGCTTCCTCATTATCCGTTGGCATAAAACATCACAGTGCATAAAGCTACGGTTACATGCACTGCATTTGTATACCCTTCTCATAAAACTCAACATAATGTTCTTGTTCCCATGTGTCAGTCTGTGCTTTGTCACTATGGCAACTGCTGCCCGGGCTGAACTTTTTTCTAGTGCGTGGTGTTTTAACCGTTTCAGACCAGTTCCACAACATGATGCTTTTGGTTTTTTTCCCTGCAAAAACACCCTCCCCTGCCCACCTCCAAACGTCGCTACCCTTGGAGAATGTAGATGAGCGGATGACTTCAGGAGCCATCCAGGCGTAGGTGCCGGCAGCGCTCATCTTGGTTGTGCGGTGCCACTCTCGAGCCAGTCCAAAGTCTGTGATCTTCAGAGTCTTGTTGCTGAGATCTTCCATCTCAACCCTCTCAAGGATAAGGACTGGACAGGGTGGCAATGTAGGAGGGGGAAGTGATGAGGGAATTTTATTGCATGATGGGGAAGAGGTTGGAGGATGTGGGAAGGGGAGGTATACGTGCAGATTGGTGGGAGGATTGACGTAAAAATAAAAGGTTTCAGTAATCGCCATCAGAAATGTTTAAATGTTGGGGAAGGCAGCAGCAGGAGTACCATGATAAAACACAATGCATGTGGAAATGCAAAAAATTGGACATGTAATGATTGAACAAAACAGGGTGCGGTTGGTGGGAGGCCATGATGAAAGGATTGGAAGGATAAAAGTGGAGAAGAGAAAAGGAGAGAACAAACAGAGAAACCAAGAAATGGTGAGCTACTCCAGTAAAGCAGAGATGAAAACCACCACCCTTGATCAGTGACAATCCTCTCATTGTGTATTTTAACAGCACAAACCTCAAATAAACACTGATAATATGCTTAAACTACACAAATACCCTGCTGTGACACACCCATTTTCACCATTAGGCATTAAAAAAAAAAAAAAGAACCCAATCCCAACATGCGCAAGCCAAACAGGACTCCTCCTAACCACATGCTCCTTCTCCCCCATTCAGCTCTGCACTGCCAGACCATCTGCTGTGGCCGTGCCCAGTGGAGGGTGTGTCTGCAGGCTGTGGTGCACATCAAGAACCCCCTTCATCTGGTGCTCATGTGGCTCTAATGCTAGACGGGCAGTTTTCAAAGAAACTGAAACCAAACACATGGCTAAAGTAACTCCTGATAGGGAACTACAACATGAAACAAACACAGCTGATTCCCCTTGAGGCCAAAAATGCTCCTCTCACTGTAATGCGCAGTGCTTTAGATAAGAGCATCTACCAAATGGCTATGAAGGAGAGGCCAGAGAGGCCAGAGAGGCAGTGGAAACTGTTCAGATATAAAAATGGCATACTGCCGAGTGGGATAGAATGAAAAGCAAAGCTATGTGTCATTAAAGCAAGAGTTGCAGTTAAGCTGGTTGTAAAATTTAAAGTTTCAGGTCAGCAAACGATGGAATATAAGGTTAAAATAGGATGTGGTGGATTAATAAAACTGTTTTTTAAAATATGGGCCAAGTTTTGACCATGTTTTGTAAAAACAGTCATACCAAGTACACTTCACGCTAGAAGAGAAGCTTGAGGATGGCCAAAAACACGAAGTCTCTGGAGACCAAGAATGTGCAATAGTTCAAGGAACTCCCAACTTTCTTTGTAAACAGAGTTATGCAGCTCTAGACCAGACAGTTATCTGGACAACACTGCAAGTATGACTGAAAATGAGACTTCCACATAGATCAGTTCCTGTGTTACAAAAAGAAATCTTAACTTTTCTGCCTTTTTGGGGGATTAGTTGCATGATGCTGCCTTCAAACCCTTCATTACCACAGCAGCGTGTGACTAGGCAGTGTCTCACTTCTCTAATCACTATAATTCATTTGTCTGGATGTTAAAGAGACCTACTTTATAGAATAAAATGGGGAATTTTTCATTGGGGAATTTCTTAAACTAAAGTCAAATACATGTACCTAAATATGCCCTAATTTCTGTTTAATTTACTATGCATAAAAAAGTTCTACAGACAACATATCTAATGTTGAAACGGAGAATAACTGTCTTTATTTTAAGTAAGTGTTCATTTTGAATCTAATAGAAATAAAGTTGACGATGAGTATCTTTACTGTTGAATTGTATCATATTTAATCCTGAAGAAACTGAAGAACCTGACAAGACCAGTTGGTGTAGTTTGGAAAATGAAATGTTCTCCCATGCTCGAAAAAGGATTTCAGTTGCTCAACTGCAGTTTAAAGCTGCAGTTACATGATATGTACCGAGAGTTCTTGTGTCGTCAAACCCAACTTAACACCAGAGCCGAATTTATATTTAAAACGGTCAGGGTTGATTTAAATGAGTGAAACAAATGTTTGCATATGAACCAGAAAGCATTTTTTTTTTTTATTTCAACTGCTTAGAAGCCCCTTTGTTGTATTTTTTGTTTAATAATGTGTCCCTTTTCTTTTCAGTGATGCACAGGTGTGGGCTGTAAACCAGTTAGCCTTGCACCTGTAGCCATGATCTCCCAAAATGTGCAGAATATGTTTTTGCATTGTCTTCCTGGAATAAGCAAAGGCCTCGCCTGGAGATGTCATCTTGATGGCAGCATACAGTCATTGCATAAAGAAAATACACCTACATTAACTTCTACAGTTACACATATTTATTTACCGCTTATTATTTTTGAATGTTACAGTGGTTTTTCAAAATATATATAAATATAAATATTTGGTTCTTAGCAGCTTTACTAAGCCAAAATGCAGAATGTGAAAAACTCAGTACACCCTTACTGCTTCCAGTAAGTAGCAGCCAGTTATGCTAATCAAATACACGACTTGATTAATTGATCATTAGCATGTGTGATCTCCCCTATAAAAGCAGAAGTTTTGGCAGCATTCAAGTATATGTCAATGCAATTCCAAGGAGGAGAAATACTGGGAATGACCTTAAAGAAGCAATTGTTGCTGCCCATTAGTCTGTGAAGGCTAATAAGACCATTTGCAAACAATTTGAGATTCATCGTTCTGCAGTGAGAAAGATTCACAACTGAAAAACATTCAAGAGATTTGCCAGTCTTCTCAGGAATGTATGTCCCAGGACATTCAGCTCAAGGTCAGACAGTGCCATGCTCAGAGAATCCAGTGTCAGACTCTAGCATTTAACATGCTAACCAAGCTTGTAAAGTTCATGGTAAGGCAAACAGAAAAAGAATGAATGAAGTTCGGCTTTAAGTTTTTCCAGCGGAAAGCTCTTGTCTCTAAAAAGAATGTGGCTATCATTAGCATTGTATCATAGCTACAGTAAGCTGTGCTGCAATGGAATAATGTCCTTTGGACAAATGAGACCAAAGTGGAGATGTTTGGCCATCATGTATAGCACCAGTTTGGGAAAAACCAGGCACAGCATTGGCACAAGCACCTCATACCAACTGCAGAGCACTGTGACAGGTTGTTTTTTCCTGCCACAGGACCTGAGCACCTTGAAGTCATTGAGTCGGCCATGAACACCTCTGTTTACCGAAGTATTTGAAAGTCAAATGTGAGGCTGAAGCTTGGCTGAAAGTGGGTCATGTAACCTGACAAGCATAGGAGCAAATTTACAACAGAATGGCTGAAAAAGACAAAAATCAAGGTGTCACAGTGGTCGGTTCAGAGTCCAGACCTCAACTGGACTAAAATGCTGTGCTAGGACCATCAGAGTGCTGTGCATAAATGAAGGCTTGCAAACCTCAATAAACTGAAGCATTGTTCTAAAAACACGAGTAGACCAAAATTTCTCCCCAAAAATGTGAGATAATGATAAAGTCAAATGGAGAGTGATTACTTTATGCTAATATTACTGAAGGTGTTTCTACAAGCTTTTGACTCATGGAGCATACTTAGTTTAAACACACTGCATCTGCATTTTTGGCTTAGTTTTTGTTAAATAATAATAATATATGTAATATGTTGACATATATCATGTGCATCTGAAGTTATATTTCCTTCAGTTTAAGACCTGCTAAAGACCAGATATTTTTGTTTTGTCCCGATATGTGAAAGCTTGGAAATGCCAGAGGGTGTACTTTATTTTTAAATGACTGTAGGTTTCTGACAGCAAGCTCAAATTTTGATTTGTTAGACAAAAGGACAATTTTCCATTCAACTCAGTACATCTTAAATGAGCTCAGGTCCAAAGCAGCTGTTTGTGTAGAAACAGTGTAGAATATATACAAAATATAACTGAGCATTACAGTATAGGCCTTTAGGCATTCACTCAGAAACCACAGCACTGAAAGGCGAACAGTTTGATTGTTAAGAATCAAATTAAGAATTAAAGAATCAGATTAAGGAATCGCCAAGGTTTTTACAATTCATGGCAACAGTGATATGAGTCAGCAGTGAATTAATTACAGAATTTTTACCTGGGAGCCAGAAGACTGCTGCCAATCAATTATTTTTCAGAGTTCTCTTGTGCATGTAGAGAGTTCTTCAAATTCTGAAGTCCTCCATGTTCTATAGACAATGAACTCCCCTGAATCTTTTTTTTTTTTTTTTTTTTATTTAATAAATATTATTCTTTCACTGTCAAACTATATGACCATTCTGTCTTTTGCAGACTGATGGACCCCCCCCTTACTACTAATAAAAAAAAATGTAGAATCTGTGGGATGTTGGTTTGGTGCTTAAATTCAGTCCTGTAGCAGTCCTAGTTTAAACTTATAGGGCTTGAAATTGTTTTATTTACATTTTAAATAGTATCTTAACTTTTTGGAATGATTTTGCAGTCTCTAAAGAAAAACAGATAGATATTCTTTCATGTTATGTATGTCTTTGCTAGGTAAACTAAATTTTGAGTCACAAGAAACAACGGAGGGGGTAAAAATAATCACTGGCATAACTCTGAAATAGCTAAATGACAACTGCGGTGTCCTGCAGCGCTCCTGTACCGTGATGAGGACATGGGTTTTCCCCTAATTTCCCAGGATGGTAACCAGTTAGACTGACTTTAACGCTTTAAAGCACCCTATTGAAGTGCGGCGTCTGAGCTGATCACTGCAGAACAAGCCAATGGCAGGGAAGAGGCTTGGGCTATGTATTGTCAGAGCCTCCAATAGGCAGTCTGGGACAGAGCATTGGGCAAATCCTCACTAATAGGCTTGGGATTTAGGTGATCCAGTTGAGTAAAATGCAAGATTACAACTGCTCCATAAACACACACGAAAACTCCTTTTCCTCTCTACTCTCATTCCTGAAGTGAATACAAGCAGTGCAGGTCACAGAATGAGCATTACTTTCAAAATTCATTTCATGTGGTACTTGAATAGTGCATCAGCAGAGCTATTATTGTCCCAGAAAGACTGTAATATGATATATCTTTGGGTGAGGGCTGTTTGGAGGTGTTAAGCACCAGTGATTAGTATCAGTGACAAAGTCATGTCAGTCTTTGCAATCGTGGCATTGCTGGGTGTAGATAATAACTTCTTGGCCTCTATTTTGTTTGGCAATTACATTCCTTATTGTATCTAAATACTGAAAACGAATGCTGTCGACTTAAATAAAAGTCCATTTCAGCATATTTCACGTTTTGCCCACACATATGGCAAGACTTATGATGTATCACAGACCTTTATTGCTTTGAATGCTATAACTTATGCATGAAAGACATCAAAGGCACAGACAGTTGTTCAATTAATTGAATATTTCACAATAAAATAGTAAGCCATGTCTCTAAGAACAAAGCCAGATACTCTTTTCTTTCTTTCTTTCTTTTTTTTTTTTTTTTAAACATGTTCTCTTCAGGAAACCTGTTTTTCAGATCAGACACACAATATGAAAATTGGCTTTTTTCACCATTTTTCAGCATTGGTTCTTAAACTTGGTAATAAAAAGCAAAGTGAGGTGACTCTTACTGTTGCTGGACTTGAGATCCCGGTGAATAATGGGGACAATAGCCTGGCAGTGGAGGTAGTGCATGCCTCGGGCAATCTGCACAGCCCAGTCAACCAGAGTACATGGAGGGATGCGTTTCCCAGCTAGAGCCCGGTTGAGAGGGCCTCCTCGGGCATACTCCATTATCAGGCACAGGTTAGGCTCCTGCAGACACACTCCCAGCAAACCCATAATGTTGAGATGGCTGAGCATGGCAAAGAGCTTGGCCTCCTGGCGAACGCTCTCCATTGTCTGCTCCAAATCTTCATCGGGGTCCCGTCGTGCTGCCTTCACCGCCACCTCTGCACCCCGCCACATTGCACGGTAGACTTTTCCAAAACCACCAACCCCGATAATTTCTTCCAAGGTGAGCTCTGAGAAATCAATCTCAAGAACTGAGAAACAAAGAAGACACATATGAGACAAACATAAACATCAGCTAAGTGTATTTGTACTTACAGCCATCCAGTGACATTAGAAGTCAGGGTCAACCTGTCTGCAGCCTTTAGGATTTCCCCATTTTGCTTTTCAACAAGGTACATGCTTGCTAGCAAGGATCATAAAAACAGGTCATTGAGTTGAAGGAGGCCTTCTTAGAGCTCTAAGCCACCCTGCTGCCCCAAATTCAGAAACTATCCCTCTTGCTGTTACACAAGGATAAGCATCTGTCCTAAAATCTGGCTAGAATGTCTGGAGAAGGAATAAATGCAGGTTATATAGAAAAGAAGGTCTATGTGCTGATGTGAACAGACTAAGTGTTTGAGGCTGTATGTGCTCATGTTGTAGAGTCCTAACAGTAAGCAGACTGACCTTGATGAATATTTCAGGTGTGTGAAAGTAGGCCAGCTGCCTCAGTATGAAGACATGAAAGCCAACAAGACTCAGACAGCTGCTAACAAAGACAGCTGAGGTGGTTTGGTCTGCCCAAATAGCATGTGATAGTTTGTGTTTTATTACCTTAAAACACCTGCATATGCTCACCTGCAGATTTGTAGTTATCAGTCAAAAAACAGTGGCTTTGTACCTGTGTTTGGAGCATCTTTATTGCTTAAAGGCCAATAAGAAGGAAGAGTATTTTCATTTAGGGCTTCACAGTTTAGTACACATAGCTACTTGTAATTATGCTCAGTGTATCTTTCTGAGGCCTTGGCCCTACATTTCCCTCCAGAAGTTACTTTTTATTTTTCCCTAAGAGAAGAATTTTACATTTCTTTCTCTCTTGCACCTGGACACTGGACAAAAAAATCCTTTCTGAAGCACATAACATCGTTCAAATTTCATCTAAGAATATCTACAGGATTCCAGCTCTGTAACAGGCTTCCTGCCTTGTATCCTGCACACTTTGTGCGTTGTAATTTGAGAACTGAGGTGGGGTGCATCACTGTTTGTTTGAAAGGCCGTGTGATGAATAGCGGTCCTGAAGCTGTAAGGATGCTTGGGGCATCCTGTTTCTAGGCCAACAGGAATGCACTGCGCCTACCATGACACAGCACTCTACGTGGTTTTCCCCCTCTGACAAAAGATAGGAGAAAAGACTGCAGCCCTGTGCTCCTTTTCAGTGATAGCACATTTATTTCATTAGCAGAAGTATGAAGCACAGTGGGATACTCACGGTGCAAAGGAGGCACGGGGTACTGCTGTTCTGAAGTGGCCCGTATTTCCTCCGGAATGCCGGTGCCTTTGCTGACATAATTAGACGGGAAGATGCCTACCCGGTCTGCTATCATACCGGTCCACCATCCCTCATCTCCTGACACCAGGGAGTCCTTGGACAGGACTTCCACCAGATCCCCCTTTCGAAGGCTGAGCTCGTCGTCCGCAGTCGCTTCATAGTCGAACACGGCCGTCCAGAAGCCCGGTGCGGCTGGTCCCGTATCCGGCGCGGCGCTGATGCCATTTGCCGGTGTGGGCCAGCGAAAGACATCTTCCTCTGCTTCTTCCGTTGAAGAAACGCACGCCTTAGGACTACTACTGTCCAAAGCGGGTTTGAAGACATCCATGGACGCGATCCATAGGGACTACCTGGATCACTGCAGGCGCATCCACCTGGCGCGGCTGGCTGGAGGCTCGGTGCGCCCTGCTTCTACAACACACACACACGGAGCTAAGTAGCGGCTAATCCGGCACACAAACACTGCAGGAAACCACCATCCTGCTGCATCGCACGCCCCTCAGTCTCAGCTGGCTGCTATCAAACATGCAGCGCCTGGTTATTTTCAATGCACAATCCTACACCCAATCATCGCTGCAACTTCTCGGACGCAGTGGTCTTTACTCTAAGCCAATTGTGCCAGCGTGGGAATCATCCCCGGCGTCCTATTGGTGCACAGACACGTCAACAACACTTTATTTCCCACCCTTGTCCCAAGACAGTGTCCTTTTATTTAGTCGTTTGCCTTCAGAAAACCAAACAAACCAGAACAAAAATACTCAAGTTAGGGTTAAATTCCATGCGCAATTTCCTGAAATACAAAACAAACAAACAAACAACCCCAAAACAAAACAAAAACAAAAAGAAAACAGACAACATAACAACCCTCACTATTTTAGTAATGTGATTAAAGAATGAGTGTATATAGATAGCTGAAATCCAATCAGCTGGCATTCTGCAACCCACTTTTATATTGATTTAATTAATTCCAGCCTATTTGCAAAAACTATAACTATCCTTAAATGTTATATTTTAGAAAGTCTCCATAGTGGAAATGCAATAAAAGTGATCTACTTGTTTTCTCAGCCTGAATGGAAACCACAAGTGAACAAAAGAAAACAAGTGTGAACAAGAGTCCTCTATCGCTTCAGTCCACTTCCTGACACGTTTTATAAGAAGCTGCTTGCAGTTTTAGTTTGCACCCTGTATTTGCACGGATGCAACATGGATGTAAATAAATAATGTGAAAACACGATGACTGACATGATGGAAGCCCAACACCCAAACATAAGAAAAGACATGGAAAATATAAACAGCATTATTCAGTTTCGATATTTTTTTTACTTAACATGTCAAAAGCAGTTTAAAATTAACCTGTAAGAATGATAAAGTCAAAAGCACGAGGCTAAAACTTAAAATCTGACCTCACTAAATAAACAATATGAAGTAATAGCTGGAAAGATTAAAGAATTAAAAAATCATCTGCATCCTTTTTTCCTCCTTTGGCACAAAAGAGCTTCCATATTTTGATATAGTTGAAAAAAAATATTATGCAAGCTTATTAGACAATTGCTCTTTCTAACAGGCTTATTTTTATGAAGCAGCAAACAAAGACTTCATTTATTTTGTGAGTGGGAAAGAAAATGATGGATTTATTGAACTAAGAATGATACAAAGAAAAGAAAACAAAAGAAAAGGGAAAAAGAGTTTTAGATTCTCAAGGAGGCTTTGATTTAATGTTTTCCAAAAAGAGTAATATACAGACATTGACAATAATCCTTGTTAGAAGTTGCTTCTTATCTGCTTATGGTTGTGTTTCCTCAGTGCTGACTTTAAGAAGTGTCAAATATAAATTTGGAAGATTCTGAGGTTTAGAAAAATGCTAACAAAGCAGTTCCTCTACTGCCGGCTCTTGGTTTCTTTAACAGCATCAGGATAAACATTAAACCATAAACAGCAGGCAATTTGAGGTGTGGCTAAACAACCTAATACTCGAAATATGCTTTAAAGCTGCAGTTACATGATATGTACTGAGATTTCTTGTGTTGTCAAACTCAATTTAACACAAGAGCCTTGAAATCTTATCAGAATTCTAATGAAATCATTTGGTTTGTTGCTGGATTCCTAGTGATGCAAATTTATATTTAAAACGGCCAGGGTTGATTTAAATGAGTGAAACCAATGTTTGCATATGAACCAGAAAACATTTTTTTTATTTCACAGAAAAAAAGAACAAAACTGTTTAATCTCAAAACACTTTGGAAATTTGCTTTTTTATTTTTGACATCTCATTGCAGGCCAGGAAAACATACCCATCCATTAAAACGTGCCCCTTTTCTGTTACACCAAAACAAAGTTAAAAGAACAGTATTCACCTCATCAATGAAACCTTCCACAGTGTCTTACAACATCATCAACCACTAGTCCAGTTACTGCACGGTGATATTTCAATGCCATCCTATAGACAGAGAAGAAGAAAAAAAGACTGGTGCCTTCAGAAGTGATTTGTATGATTATGTTTTGTTTTAAAAAAAATATATATTTTACAGACTTAAGACATGTATTAATACGACAAAATGACAGAACCAATTTTGAGTTGCGTCCCCGTGACGACAACAGCATCATCATCGGCGTGCACATCATCTGTGCACACGGGTGTGAAGAGGATGCGCAGCCTGGCTTCGGCACGGCAACATGCACAGCACACAAACACACACTGGCCAACGTTTCAACTCAATAAGTCCTGGCAGATAAAACCAAAAACACAACCAAATGAACAATATAAACAGCCACTAACGGCAGGGATAAAAGGAAGAACACTGGCACTTCCTTTTGTTCATGAATACCTGTTCAACTGAGGACCAAAATATTTCCTGTTGCAGGATTTTTACAAAGGGACAGATAACAAAGTGACCCCCTGTGACTTGCAAAAAAAGAAAAAAGAAAAAAAAAAAGAAAAAAAAAGAAATAAAAACTTCACACTTCCACTGGCTCAGACGAAGCGACTGCAGATAACCTGTAGATGAGATGTGAGAGTTGTATTGTCATGCTTTTTACCCCCCAGGACACCTAAACTGTGTCTATGTAAACATACACTGAAAGTTATGTACATTATCTGTTTTGTGTTGCATCTGAATTGGGACAGCAAGCCCCTCCAACTGTCCTCCCTATTGTGCAGCAGTGGACCCATCGCTCTTCATTGAATATATGCGTGTGTGTGTTTATATGTAAGAGAGAGATAGTGTGAGAGAAAGAGAGATAGCGTGAGGTGAGCATGTGTGGTCCAGGGCCAGGAAAAGAGCATCCGATTCAGCCACGAGACGTATTTACAACACTGCTCACCACAAAGGAAGAACACTGAGGAAGAGGAGGAGAGTGCTGAGAAATTAAAGAAGGAACAACCACAGGGACTGGAGATTGACATCCCCCTTGTGGAAATACAGTGTTACTGCCATTTACTGTCGCCTACTCTAAAAAAACGTTTTTTCTTTCCAATATATTTTTTCTTTATATACTTTAAAACAGATGTTGCATCCCACCTCCTCTTTGGTAATCTCTTGGGTGATTTTAAAATTAGCCAAGAATCAATTCCCACATACACTTTCAAATTATTCAATAAACATGTTTTCTGACACTTTGGGAGTTTCTGTAGTTCTTTAAACTCTTGTTTTAAAAACAAAGCACCAGTCATGTGTTAAACGTAGTTCATTATTAATATCGGGCTACTTTCAAATTCAACCTGGAGCTACCTGCTGCTCTCACGCCCACACCAACAGCTCTCGATGCTGAGCAGTTTCACCCCAAACGGAGAACCGCTGACACTTGCTCTTTACATAGTGACTACAGCAAAAGGAGGCCAAAATTATGCAACACATACAAAACTAATACAGTAATAATAGTTCTAAGGAAGGATACATTTGTAGACTTTGGCAAAGAAACATTTAATTACTTCAAAGCTGCACTAATGACCATTTCTTAACTATGAAATAAATTTATGGAAAGTGTATTGAAATGAATGAAGTATTTTAGCAGTTTTAGTACCTGAACATTTGTGCTAAATGCCTGCAATTAATCGGAAATGAAGCTAGCCTTCTGCACACATCAGGTAAACAAATTTTTCCTTTAAATATTCAGTGATAATTCAAAGAAAGTGAAAACTCTAAAGCTATCACATACTTTATTATTTCAGCCTTCAAGCTCAAGTAGACTATAAAAGATGGTCAAGTCCATGCATGAACTGGCCAGCAGGGGGTGACTTTTGTGGATGTATAATGAGCAAGAAGGAAAAATAACCCTGAAATCCTCACTCTGTAACCCCAGTGAACACTTAATGATGAATTCATGGGCTGATCGCTAGTTTCAGGTAATACTAAATAAAACATGAAGTTTATTCTCTGAGTTATCGATGGGGGATTATCCAGGATATCAGGAGTTTGCTGTCAGATGTTTGCTCATCATCTCCTGGTTTGAGACACAGAGAAGACAACAGCAATAATGCCCAGCTCATGTCATCATAACGAGACCAACCAATGGATGATGTGAGGATGGATATGCCCATCATTAACAGTCGACGATGGGCGACATTGCACTCACAACCTGGTGGCTGGTTGCAGATTAGGTATCTAAATGTTCCACTCTAAATATTAGACTCTGTTTTTTATTGGTTAAGGTAATTTCAAGGGTGTCTGTAGACCTCTGTAAATATATGTAGTTTGAATGCTTGAAGGAACTAAAGCAGGGATGTCAAACCCATTTTACATCATAGGCCAAACATAGCCCATTCTGACCTCCAGGCTTTAGTTTGACACCTCTGCTCTAAATGAAACGGTTGACATGGATGGATTATAACCCTAATAATAGTCTTTTCTAAACTTAAACTTGTCTGCTTTAACCAAAGTGTCACAGAAAAAAAATCAGTGAAACCCCACAAAACCTATTACCTTTGAAGGACCTTTTCTAATGTAACCATGTGATGGTGAATGAAGGGCATCTGGTATAGCTAAAAAGCTAAGCGCACAACCAATCCATAGGAGAAAGCTTTTTGTGATTGTACAGATACCTGAAAGAGAGATCTTAGCCAAATTCAGTGGGTATGTGCTCCTGGAAAGCCCTTAATTCCATGATTCCAATCAATTAATGAAGCTTAAAAAAAATAGATAAATAAATAAAAGCTCATGCACCATATAAGAAGGAAACGCTCGCGTTCTTCAGCAGAGCAAAGAGCTGGTGGTTGTGGGCAGCTGCAGCAAACGCCTTTCCCTCCACAGGCACTCTGTTCAGTCCATAACGACACCTTTTTATTGGCCTTTTGCACATGTACAAGTAGAATTCTCCAGAAGTCGAACTATACAGCAAAGTGCATGGAAGGAAAAGTACAAAAATACCTCTGAATTTATCTCTGCAGCAACACGTTTTTTTGTTTTTTTTCCTATTTTCAGATTTCTGATTGAAAAGGTGAAAACTTGAGTGAGACCAAGATATCAGTAAATAAATAAAATACGATGTCATACTTTTACCTAGGTAAGATACATAACTCTTAGAAATGTGAAGACATCGTTCCATTATATAGTTTATCCCCCACCCTCCCCTCCCACTTAGCCACAGCTATCCTCTGTTGTTAGAGCAGAAGGTGACCACATTTAAACAAATATTCAAAATATACAGAAAATATGGAAATATATTATATATAGATACGTTTAGAGTACGGAAGTAATGTTCAGGGCAGTTTGACCATGTTCACGGCGTCCACCTCTTCCCCTCATGTTTGAATGGTGACTCGTCTGCCAGTATGAACGGACGCTGTCGCTGCTGATTTTCCTCTTCGTGTAATTTCTGACAACTCTGCCGTGCTCCTTAGGAAACTATGCAAATAAAAATAAATACTATGAATCCATCCCACTGTCACTCAACAACATATTCCCATTTTCACTATAATCATTTGTTACTCCATAGATCTGAAAATAGTTCTTTGATTCCTCTTTGTGTCCTTGTGTGTTCGTTTTTTGTTTCGTTTATTTTTTGCATTTTTATCCCCAAAATACTTTTTTGTTTTTTAAAAAAAGTCATTCTCGTCAGATGTTGAGAAAAATATAGACCTCTGATTAACTCAACCCTCTCCGGATATAAGACTGCAGTCTCTTCCAGTGGAATGCAGGACCACCTATTGGCATCGCCATCTTCTGTACTCGGTGGTATCCCAATCCCAACTGTAAGCACACTCACACAGGCTCAGGGTCGCTCCTTTATCAGCCAGGCCTGTCGGCACTAGAGGGCAGGATACACACCTCCAAGCATCCTTACAGAAGGGGTTGAGAGAGGAAGAGGAGTAGGGAGGTGTAAAGGAAAACCCTCTCCTGTCCTTTCCATACAAGATTGACCTAAATTCCACAGTGAGAATTCACTCTTTTACCTCTAAAGTTGTACTTTAAACCCCTGTATGTTTGTATTGTGTCACACTGGAGTCTTTTTTTGTTTGTTTAGAAGCCCTCTATATGACAGTAGGCCTCCAGACTGGAGAAGAGAATGTAAAGAAACCAGAGGCTGAAAAGGAAGGCTGATGTGGCCAGTCTGTGTCCCCGGGGCCCGCCCAGTTCTCCTCCGATGTGGGCCCGGCGCCGGTAAAGCAGCACCGAGATGGCCAGGAAGGCGAAGATGGTGAAGAGAGTGACAGAAAAGGCCAGCGAGCCGGCCTCCACCACAAACGGCTTCCCTTTCATGTGCCAGTAAATGGCCGCCACTGACCAGGCCATGCCGATTCCCAGGAAGACATTGACTGCGTTGCTGCCAGTCACATTCCCAATGGAGGCATCTGCGTAGGTGTCCTGGACTGCTGCTACTTTACTGGCAAAGGTGTCTGTAGAGAGAAACCATCTGTCATGAATATTTTAATTTGATTTAATTATTTTAAATGTTGTGGATAAATCACAAAAGCTGTGATGGTGAAAGCAGCTGAATTTAAACACGAACTAATTGTGCTGGTGGGCAGCAGATTAGTGACGTAAAGAGGAAGGTAAGTACACTGTAGACCAAGTTATTTCTGCTCCATATGATACCAATCAGTGCAATATCCCCACAGCTCTGGCTATGAGTCATCCACATGTTGTTTAGTCTTTTCAGAGGTTTTGGAGGGGCAGCCAATCAGAAGAAGGCTGCCTTAATGGGAAGGAGAAGGGAGCTAAAACTGCTTATTCTAGACAGAAGTTGAACTGAGGGGCTGCACTAAGGCTCAGTGTAAGATAAATAAAGAAATGAGAATGAGCACAGGACAATGAATAGGCTTTAGAGTTAATGCTCTCTCCTCATTCATTTATGGTAATGGGAAGGCATTTTCATAGCCCTTTTCTAATCTTACAAACCTTTTGAAGCGCAATACAAAGCTCTACAAATTTGATCCTTTTCACATATAAATTCATACAGCACATTTTTTATGCACTTAAGAATTTTATCTATTTGCATTTTGAATTACTAATTAACCTGAGATGCACGCTCTTTATTTTGGACTGTGGGAGGAAACTGTGGCAAATCCACACAATAACAAGGAGAACACGCAAACTCCACAGTGTGAGGCTACAGTGTTGATCACAGCAACAGCTTCAAATAAGCGCAGAAAAAAATAAAAACATTTTATGGCATTTAATTTATATGTTTTCTAGAGCAGTACATATATGTGGATAAAAGAGTTAAAAGAGTCTTAACAAAGCTAATCTTAATTGCTTTGACTCAGTACTGGTAACATTAGATTTTGATTGAAATGCTGCTAAATCAGGTTTGATGGGCAGAACTACATGAAGTCAGCTTTTTAAGCAAATCCAAGCATAAACCGAAGGCCCAAAAATAATGACAACAACAGCAAAACACAGAAAAGAAACACCCTCTCAAAGCTGCTGGGATTTCCTGATTATACATAAGGTGTCCGCTGGAGTAAATTTCCTGACGCTGTGGGTAATGACACAGTCGGTAAGTGTTACTTTTCAGTTTGCAGAGTTAAGGCTGCAAAAGAGTGTATTTAAACCCAAACCATGATCTTTTCCTAAACCTTCAGTCCTGTCTGACAAACATCTGACTTACTCCACCGCAACTCTTTCAACCTCTTAAAGCAGACTTTGTAACTCTGCAAAAAAGGCAAAAAAGGACAAAGTAAACCTTGTTAATAACTTCATGTAACAAATCAAAGCATCTGATTTCGATGAAGACTTCTGAGCCTTGTTTAACTGTCATCTAGATTCTTGTAGAATAGCAGTTGATATTTTCAAAAATGGAAACTACGTTTCCCACAAATTGTGAAAGGCTCTTCTGTGAGCCAGGCTTGGTTGTTTTAAAAAAAATTATATATATATATAT
>NW_024582537.1:823135-859774 GCF_018398535.1 Haplochromis burtoni | reverse complement strand
CAGATTCACTGAGCGCTCAACACAGACAGCATCGTCAGAAGGAAAGTTGATAAAATAAATTACAAATTTTGTATTGTTCGATACATATGCGTACTGAACCGAAAGCACTGTATCGAACGGTTCAATATCGATACGAGTATCGTTGCACCCCTAAAATAAATATATATATTATTAGTGCCACATATAGGACCTTTAATAGCAGAAAATGCTGATGCAGTCAGAGTTTTTGGTGACATATTGTTCCTGTCAGGGTGGAAAATGTCATTTTGGAGTAAATAAGATCAGCAATCTTGATGACAAAGCATGTTTACTGTTGGAGCCCATGAAGTCACAATTTTCATAACAAAAATATGAACCACATATCCATCAAGCGACATAACAAATAATGAACACAATTTCAGAGCCCAGATTTGTATGTAATAAAAATTTGTGTATTGAAAATTACACGTGCTTTTCAAAAACAGTTCCTTCTGCTACTCTTGAACTCACCTGCTGTGACAAAACAAATTTCCCACGTGTGGGACTAATAAAGGTTATCTTATCTTATCTTACCTGGGACTGAGGTGCCGAGTGCCACAAAAACCACAGCAGTAACTGAGTCCTTTAGGCCAATAGTGCAGCCGAAGTGAGATGCCAGGTCGCCGATGACGGCCGTGAGCAGGCCGATTATAATGATAGAGATGGTGAAACACGCCCAGCCATTCATGTAGTCCGTGGGAGGAACACAAGCAAACAGGACCTTCCAGAAGACGGTCAGGAAGTGCATGACGTAGTCAAAACAGGAAGGAAGCCTTTCTTCCCCTGTGTCATCCTCGTCCTCATCTCCTGGGCAGAAGTGGGGCCGAGCGGGGGGGAGACAGAGGGGGAAAATAGGATGACAGGAAGGAGCGGAGGGAAGAGGAGAGGATGGAAAAATAGCAGCATATGGACAAGGATAAAGAGACAGCCGTGAAGCAGGAGAGGTAAATATTAAGTGAGGAGACAGGGAGCAATGAAGAAGAGAGAGACAGAAGATGAAGAAGCAAAGGGGAGTATGACACAGAAAGAAGGATGACAGATGATGAAGCAGAAAGTTGAGAGAGCGAAGAGGATAAAGAACCAAGAGTTGGAAAAAAGGGGTGAGATAAAGGATCCATAAAGTAAGCAGATAAGGGATGACAGAGGGGAAAGAAGAGAACAACATTTACTTAAAATGACATCTCAACTTATTTCTCAGTGTGAGACAGAGAGAACCATCTATCTGTTTGTCTGTCTGTCTGCACAGTTGTTTACATAACTAATCACATGGAAGAAACTTAATACATTTGGACACTTAGACATAAAGACAACCTGCTGAAGCTGAAAAGGACGAAAGGACAACAGGAGCAAATACAAATCCAAATTTTAATATTCCAGAGTGATAACGGAGGTCAAGCAAATGCAGACTACTAACACAGGTAGTGCAGAAAACTGGTGGGAAGGGAACAAATTTCAGAAGGATGGATGAGAACTGATGATTACAGATTAAAACAAAAACCTATTGCAACAATAACGTTAAAAAAATTTCAAAACTACATTAGATATTAGAAAACTCTCATGAACTCTCCCTAAACCAAACTACGAAGTAATTCTGGGCAGGTTTTAACAAGGTTTCAGATTTACACTCGAAATGTAATTACGTTCTGGTTTGAATGACATGTTTCAATCACACTGTGTTTTGGGCAATTAGATTTGATGTTTTCTCTTGTTTAGTGAGCGTGTCGGAAGTGTTACCCAGTTAACAGTGACATGGATGTAAACTCTAGCATATTAAAAAAGCAGTGCACATAGTACTGTAAATCAGCTGCCCTTGCAGAAACTCTGGGGTAACATAAGAGGGATTTTCAAGGGATGAACGCAGCCCTTTTGATTTGCAGGATGGCCAAGTGGCCAGAGAATGCTCCTTACGAGCGCATTCGGATAAAAGTTTCATCTCAGCAGCTGAAAATGTCCGTGGATCCCTCCTCAGGTGAAGGAACAGGGTACTCTCTGTGTCCCAGCGCCTCAAAGGCAACTTAGCAGAAAGGCAGGGACACTGTCAGGACTCAAAGTGTCAGACTACGTGAACTGCATGCATTTTTCAGCCAGTGGTGGATCATGAAAAAATAAAGAGCATTGCAGGATTTAATATTTCAGCAGCAAAGTGACAAACCAAGGCCTTCATGGCGCTCACTGTTGTGGCTTGACGTGATAGATGAGGTATGTGTTATGTACAAGACATTATTCAAGAGCTTTGCTTTCACCGATATGAGTTTTTGCAAACGAATAGTGGCGTCTATATTTTTAGACTGAAGACTGCGGCAAAGCAAACAGTGCTGCCAGAGTCTTCGCCTGATTAGACTCTTTCTTTATGTTAAATAATTACACAGAAAAACGCATAAAAGATAAATGGCTTGGCTTTGTATACCTTTTGCCTTTATTGTCATACATAGTCACATATAACATCTCATACTGAAGTAAAGTTTGGGTTTTACAGCCCACTAAGAGCGGATTACATTACCTGCACTGACTGTAATGGCCTCCATGAACTGCTCTCTCCAGGAGTTTGTTCCCACCACCAGAGCCAGGTTGGTCTTCTTGATAAGCTTATCCACTGTGCTCTGCATGACACGACACCAAAACACAAATCAAATCCATCCATTATTTAGCCCCAGAGTTTTTACTCTGCATCCATGGAGCCTCCTGAAGAAAAATACTCGAGCTTCACCACACGATGGCAGTGCTTTCCAATCCCTGATGACAAAAACCCGTTTAAAGCATGATAAAAAACACACACACACCAGAAACAAACATGGAGGGTATATTTGGAGGGCAGAGGATGCATTAAAAGCAAATCACCTCCAGAAATAAATCTATGTGGGATG
Source organism: Haplochromis burtoni (assembly GCF_018398535.1). Classification (NCBI taxonomy): domain Eukaryota; kingdom Metazoa; phylum Chordata; class Actinopteri; order Cichliformes; family Cichlidae; genus Haplochromis; species Haplochromis burtoni. The sequence continues at coordinate 856,892 of NW_024582537.1, read as the reverse complement.
GGAAGCCTCGGAAGAGAAGCTGAAATTAGAAATATGTAGCTGTTCTTTTATGCAAGGTCGCAGCTGGATTAGTTATTATGATCTCTGTCTAACTACAACAACCATGTACGCAAAGCTATCTTCACCTTGTTTGAAGAGTAACCTTTCCCACCTTAAATTCATACGATTCCTCAATAATGACTTCTAGCTTGGAGTGTTCTCCCAGCACCGGCTTCCCCATCTCCGCGATGCGCTTGGCTTCCTCCTCGTCAGAAGTCAGCTTCCTGTCTGGTACATCTGAGCAGACGGTGCAGGAGGGAGCAAAAGACAAAGGAATCAAAGTGAGAAAGATGACAATCAGAACAAGCAGACGCACAGCTGGGCATCGTGTGGTGTTGCACTTTGGAGCGCACAAACAAAAGATCAGAAGGTTGCTTTATTTAGAACTTTCATATTATGCTCAGAAAACACTTTTTATGTGCGGTGTTCAAGTTACTTCTGTGTCAAACTAAAACAGTCATTGTGGCAAAGCATTAAAAGTCTCTCTGCACTGCATTTGGTGGTGAGCCAACTTAGTTGTTTAAAGGTTAGACAAACGCATTCTTTATCGATCACAGCAAAAACTCAACCCAGGCAAATATTGGGTGTAAACATTTTCCATTTTGCTTTCAATGATTCTGTTTTTATCCACATGTGCTGGACTTTACAGCAAATTTCATACTATAAGTCAGCACTTCATCAGGAAATCTGTCATGCTTTCTTGTTAGTCTTATAGGTATTTACTGTAAATTCCTCCATCTCCAAAAACATTGTAGCTTTTGGTGAGCTTTCAGTCTCACTTAAGCTGACTGCTTTATAATCAGAATCAGAATCAGAAAGGGTTTTATTGCCAAATGTTGAGCCGTATTTGACGTATAGACGTATTTGGTGTATTCCAGGCTTTAGCACTCAGTATTTCTTGTATTTCAGAGACACAAGTCTCAAAAGCTCAGCATAATAAACCTAATACAGTATAACTCTGCATGTAGCTACATGATATGAGAGGTGAGAAAGGGCATTCCCTGCTCAGTGTCCACATACTGGCTTTAAATGATATTACATGATCTTTACATGGCAGAGTAGAGCTTGTTCAGTTGTCAGTGAGATGGATGTTGTTGGTCTGCAAATTCAGTGGCTGATATGATTTTTACAGTTGGGAAAAGGTCAGCAGATTCATCTCAATGACAACAGAGTAGATCCATACACCGACGAAGACAGCTTGATATCGGAGAAAGTTCACGAAAATGAGTGAGTCTTAAGTTAGAATTATTTTATCAACCTTAGGAGGAATAATGAACTTTTAAGGATTTGACAGCTCAAGCTACAGCGCTCTAACAACAAAGTCCAGTAGGACGCTTTTAGAAGTATCTATTCTTATTCCTTGCTGTATTTTCTGTTATCCACACACTGTTCCACTGGTGGATGCTACAAACATGGCTGAAATTCCACAGAAGTGCAAGTAATTGAGAGATAAAAGCTAAAAACGAAACTTTATCTGACACATTGTTTTTCTACTCCTGTCTCTGTGTGATGACAGTGATAGTGGATATGCTTAATACAGTAGAATACAGATTCTACAAGTCTCACTTAGTTCATGAAACTACAATCAGAAAAAGGCTGAACAAGTATGGCTTATTTGGAAGGAGGACACCTCCAAAGAAGACCATGGCAGGACAGCTTAGGATTGCAAAGCTGCGTATGACAAAACCAATGTGGAGATATTTGGATGATGAAAACCAAACACAGCTTATCAGCACAAACACCTCCTACTAAGGCATGGTGGTGGTTGGGTGAGTGTTTGGGCTTGCCTTTCAGCCGCAGCTCCTGAACACCTTACAGTTACTGAATCAACCTGAATCAACCATGAACTCCTCTGTATACTGAGGTATTCCAGAGTCAGATATGAGGCAGTCTGTCTGACAGCTAAAGCTGGGCTGAAAGTAGGTCATGCAACAGGACAAAGATCCCAAGCACAAACAGAATGGCTCAAAAAGAAATGAATCAAGATGCTGCAAGGGCCCAGTCCAGACCTAAATCTGGCTGAAGTGCTGTAGTGAGACCTTAATAGAGCTGCACCTAAATGAATGCTGGGAAACCTCAATGAACTGAAGGAATCTTGTAAAGAAGAATGGGTCAAAATTCCTTCACAACATGAGCGACTCATAAAGTTATGCCAGAAACCATTACTTGCAGTTACTGATGCTAAAGGTGGTTCTGAGTTATAATCAATCATGGGGATGTACTTAATTGTTTTTCACAGGAGTGCATGGAGTTTTTTAAAAACCTTCACATGACTTCACTTTCCAGTTTTTGAGGGACAGTTGGTTTAAAGAATCAGCAGCTAAGAGAGCTTGACTGAAGCAGAGGATAAACTGAGGGGCTCCACCAGGTCCCAGTATAAGATAAATGAAAAGTTTTGCAAGTAAAGCTGAAAGAGCAATAAACATGGAGATGGAAACGAGCATGACAGGTCCCCTTCAACTGTAATGTGGAAGCTCTGATGAATTTGCTTCCAGTCCGTGTGTGCCTGCGTGCCTTTGCTTTGCAAAGAAGCAGCAATGCTTTACTGAGCTCCTAAGTACATTCCATCAAGCCCCATAACATCAGTCCTGTGCTGTTCAGCTCTATCAGGAAGGAGCTCTTGTGCATCCAGAGGCCTCTCATCCTACTCTGCGTATGACACCCCCACTGAGCCACCTGGTGCAGAGACCCTGTCATCTTTTATACGACTTCAGAGTTAGCCCTGCTGCTCTTTGCTGACAACATGCTTACCATTAAATATTAACATTACCATTAACGATCACAGGCAAGTCCCCTTGATAGGAGGGCACGTTTGCAAGTGCACACACGCGGGCATGCATAATATACCAGTGCATGAGTGCCTGCCTGCGCGCGCGCACACACACACACACACACCACACACATACACACACACACACACACACACACACACACACACACACACACACACACACACACACACTTTTAAGCTAAATCAATTACACATCCAAGACAGTGTGTACCCTCAACTCCTGACAGCATTCCTTTTGCACAGTGCTGCACCTCTACATGACACAATTTGCTTGACAAGGATGGGAAATATAATAATAACAGAACCACAAAGAGGTAATTAAATTTCTAATTTCAGGACTGTAGGTTTTTATCTTGATTGTTATCAACTGTTTGTACCTTGCTCTTGACTAGAGAACATAATTTATGGATTTGTGATTAATAATCCTCTGATTAGCATGCAAAACCATCATTAAGTGAAGAAGAGCGCTTCAAAGGAGCCATGTATTGTTTGTAACAATGACAAGAGAAGAGGACACGAGCGTGGGCATGCAGTTTATTTATACCAAACCTCTCAAGTATCAGTTCAGACTCAACATCTTTGATGGTGACAAAAAATTGTTGTGATTTGGATTTCAGATCATTAAGGCCTCATGTTAAGACCACAGCACGCACAAGAGGTGATGTTAGTGGAGATTCTTATAGAGAAGGAATGGACAACTTACCATCCGCTAACAACAGGGCTGTTGATGGAGAGGAGAGAGGGAGGAGGAGGAGGAGGAAGAGGGGAGGGAGGAAGGCATGGAGAAAACAGAAAATGCAATGAGCAATGGAAATGCAACAAAGAAACAAACAAGAAAGAAAAATGGTTAATAAGAAGGAGAGAAATGTGATGGCCTCGGAGAATTACTTTGTACTGACCCCGAGGTGCAACCGAACGTTCGATTGGCTGATGAGGAGGAAGGATTACGGCACTTTGTAGCTTTTTACAAGCATTTATTATGTTCATTAGGGGGGAAACTGTTAGAAATCAACAAAGCTGTTGAAAGTTTTCCTTCCCCGCCTTTTTTTCATGTTTTTTACTCTCAGCTTTGGTCAGATAACTGAGAGTAAAGAGATGACAGTTTCACATGAACACATATTTAACAAGAACGCTCATCTCCTAAACTACTAATGACCTCTCCTCCTCTACAAGCCCTTTAATAAACAGAAATAGTACGGTAAATACTAACCCCTGAAACAAATTAATATATGCATCAATTGCAAAAGTGCATTTGCTGTGGGCATCTGCAACTCGTGAAATGTAACACTTCTATAAATACTGTATTATGTAAAAGCTAGATTCACTACTGTCAATATGGTGGAGGGGAGGATGACAAGAATTTATTTGGCAGCTTCGGTTAGGGGGTGTGGGCCGTGAAACAACAACAACAAAACCTGCATCAACCTGTCGTGAATAGCTGCCAGCCAGCCTAAAAACCCAATGAGTGTTTTAAGGAGTGTGTCACGAAAGCCTGCACGCTGCTTTTAAATTCTGCAGAGATTCAAAACTAAACACTAGCAGTTCATGAAAATTCTCTGAATTTAAAGATTTTAGTCATTTTAGTCATTTTCAGTTTAAACCTGCATTAATTGGTGCTTGGCCCCTCAGCAATGATAAATAATTGTCTTGTAATACACATGTGTGCATCAGTATCAGCAATCATTAATTTCTACCTAGTTGTTTGTGGTCACCACGCACTGCTGAGAACACTAGGTGGTTTTTCAGCTGCTAAAATTTCACCTTTGTGAACAAGCTAATCATAATCCAAAACATGGAGCCCATTATACTCAACTGCCCACATTGTTATTGGGTATTTTCGTAATAACATACTTGAAACTATGAGCAAATATCTGTATTTAAATCTCTTTTTGGGCCGATCAAAAAATGTCACAGGACGAGGAGGCTGTGATAAAAAAAAAAAAAAAAAAATACACTTCTGCAGTATATGTTCACCTAGAATAAGCAAGCAGGCACTTGTGCACTTGCTGAAATATTCTTAGTCAGATGTGGTATTCTGTAACACGATGATGAAAATGTCTCTCACAGCTGCTCCAAAACATCACTCCCCTTTCCCCACGTTTTGATTTGACTTTGCCTGGTTGTTTATCTGCATGCCGTAGCTGCGGATCACTGACACACTCAGATGCCCTCGGGAAAGTTTAAACCATAACAAAGATGAAATCATAAAGAAAAAAACTGGGGGTTTGTAAAGTAATTTGGCAAGAAAGATAAATGCATCACAAATTTTGCCATTAGTGAATGAAAAGCGAGGAGAAAAGCGTCCCTATGGCTTTCAGCCTCTAGAGGTTCACAGTGACAGCTCTACCTTTTGACATCTTCACGGTCAAATTCTCCTTAAATTTACAAACCAAAGATTTCACATGACTTTAAAAAAGGAATAGGACGACACGCAGGAAGAAACTAAGCTGTCTACATCCAACATGAATGGACCGGCTGCTTACTGAAACCTTTTTCACTGAGACATGATACTAATTGACCTGTTTGTGTTCAGAGGCACCTTATCAACTCCCGAAATCAAATACAGTCCACAGTTAATCATGATTAGAAGCTAAGTGCATTAATTGCTATGGGTGACTTGCTTCATTATCATTAGTGGTCGCCGAGCTGTGTTGATCTCAAGCCAAATGTGGTGGAGAGACCACACCACACTAAGTAATAATAGGATGACATTTAAAAAAAACTGAGAAGGGAGCGTCTAGCATTCACACATTCAGGTGCAGAAAATACACTAGAACAACTACACATTGTTAAAGTGGGTTTCTTAAAATCTCTAGCATGTATTAATTCATCAATAACTGTTCTGAACACCAGAATGATATCTATAAAGTACAAATGTTGTCTTTGGTGAACAAAAATTCAATTCAATTTACTTCTAATTTATTTATATAGCGCTGCCAAATGACAACAATAGATGCCTCAAGGTGTTTTATATTGTAAGATAAAGACTCCATAATAAATAAATAAATATTTCCAGGTAGGAAAGAAGTGTTTTTGCTCATTATTTTGTTCATAATGATGTTGATAATGTGGAATGGTACGAGGAAGTTAGCTGCATCTAAATGTTCCAATTTTCATGACATAAATTTATGTTTTATTAATCCAGAACAGCCATGTTTTGATTGCAAGGGCCACTGCTCATTTTTGTCTAACATGCACACAGAGATCATTGCTAGTTGGTCTCTTTTTATTAGTTGTTTATAAAAATATATAAAATGAACTATGTGCATGTAGTCATAACTAGGGCCTCCAGTGAATGAAAGGCTATAGTGACATGCATGTTCTTAGGCCATGAAACCCCCATGAAGTAAGAGCTCGGGGGGTTTAGACAGATTGACAAAATACTGGACTCTGATGCAAAAAAAAAAAAAAAAATGCTGTTTATTTGTGCAAATGCTCAATTACTTTAAGAACAAAAATGCCCAGAATGTCAACATGTGTAGGAAGCCTCTATTCTGTATCATTTTTCACTTTCGGTGGATAATTTCTGAGCCGTTTTCAGCGCAACCATCAGCGTGTGCACCCACAGTCATGCCAAAAACAAGCTCACAAATCTATTATCAGACACATAAACAGGAGTGTTTTAAAGGCAGTGGGCTGGCAGTACTGACTGCACTCACAGGCCAGAGTGCTGTCATTTTGCCAGGAATACAACTGCGATAGGGAAGATTAACCTAAGAGATGTAATTGTAGAGGTGGAGGAGTGTGCTTGTGTGTGTGTGTAGACAGTGAATGTGTAAGTGGAGGGCTAGGATATCTGTGTCTCTGTTTAATTGCCATCATCAGCATGCTCTTTTGTGTGCTCTGCCTCATCAGATCTGTCCGGCTACAAAATAGTGAGTCCTCCTCTTGATGTTGCACACATCTGGACTCTGAGACCGGCATCAATACGACACTAATGGGGCGCCTTTTCTCTCTTTAGCTCATTACGGAAGAATCATCATTTGACTTACTGGGGCTACTCTGGTTGCCAAGGACAAAGTGGCTGTGCTGGGAGTGTTGTATGTGAATACATGAAGGAGTGGATGTACGTACGTATGGATTGGGGAAAGAGATACAAAATGAAGGAGAATTTTGTGCGTGCACAAGCAAAGTATGGGAGATGGCTAAATAGATTTATGAGGCAATAACAAAAGAATAGAAATGAGCGATTGGTGGAAAAAGGAGAGTAGCAGTGGAAGCAAGGATGGAGAAAGAAATTGAGGAAGCAAGGGGTATTAAAGGATAGAATCTGAAGAGATGGATGGATGAACACTGGCAGGAACTGCTACATGCGGATAGACAGATGAAGGGAGTAGTAGATATGATAAAAAAAAAGAAAGAGGGATTATTGAGTGGAATGAAAGGAGTGGGTGGATGGAAAAAAAGATGGGATCAAAGATGAACAATCTGTTGGATGCAAGGAAGAAGAATAATTTAGTGAGTAGTTTAATGGAGGGATTGGCAGAAATGGGAGGGCAAGAATTTACAGAGCAACCAAAGATGTGAGGTTGAAAAAAGGAGAAGGAGTGGAGGAAAGAATACATAGGCCACAGCCAAAACAAGGACAACTAATCTAAGGAATATGAAAGAAAAAATGGGAATCTCAGCAAATGAACTAATGGACAGGAGGACAGATGGATGTTTGCGGGGATTGAAAGGATGGATAAAGGTACTAACAGAGCTAGGATGAGTGATGCATGAGTTCTCTGATGGATAGAAGAGGTACAGAATGAGCACCATTGATCTATATACAGAAAGATGGATGGAAATGGAGAAAGAGACTGCAAGAACAGGCTATGGAGCAAAGAAGGGATTGCAGATTCTTGATAAGAAAGAGATCACAGCTTAAAGGAAAAGCTGGAGCATACAGTTGGATGTGATGTTAACTTGTCTGCATTTCGCATGTGTGACAGTCATGGTTCAAGTGAATAAGGTCCCATTCACACAGGTTAACAAACAACATGGCAACCACCAGTCATGAGGGGAAAAATGTGTTTCATAGCAGTTGCTGGAAAATCAATTGCTAAAGCCCCAAACACACAGCGACCACCTAGCAACCACTGGTTGCCATGGAAAAATGTGTATTCCCAAACTGTGAGGCACAAAATCTGCTTAAGATTGCTGTGGTCACCTGTAGCTTGCATGACTCATGCCGACTTGTCTACAAATACTCGCCAGCTGCTCTCTGAGTGGTAGCGAAACTGGAAAAAGTGCGACAAACCAGAAACAAAGGCCGCTTGTTCCTAATGCAAAAAGTTGCGTCTTTTAAAATGTGTCGGCCGACTTTTACTTTGAAGGTAGGCAATCTCAGTCTCCAGTTTGCGTTGCACTTTTTCAAGTTTTCAAGTTTCAAGTTGCTTGGAATTCATGGGTATTTTCAGATTCAGAGCTCCTTTAGAGAACTAAGCTATTACAAGTCATCTTAAGGAGGATATCTGCAATCCATGTTATTGTTGTTGCAAAAACTTCACCAATTTTTTCAGTCTCATGGTGCCACTGGAGATCAGGAAAATTATTAGGTCTCATCAACCACACTGTTCAAACAGATAAATAAAGACAATCTGCAGGATGTAAGCTAGAGACCATACAGCGACATGCTCAATAAAACCTCAGACTACACCTGCCGTTGAAAATATCAGAAACGGGTACAGATACCTTATATAGAGGGCTAGAAAGAATATGAGTCAAGGGTGTAAAGTGGCCAATCACCTTCAAACTTAACTTTTATGTGATTTAATGTGAAACTTTTGCGACTGTATGCGACTATGACAGAGCTGTGATATCCCTGTATTGGCAAAATCAGTTCAACACACACACATACACAGAAATGCGATCAGATAGGACAAAAAGGATAAGTGGAAGGCTGAAGATGTGGACATAGAGGGAAGGAAGGAGGGTTGAGTGATGTTCATCTGTTTCCTGCAATCGTCCAATCATGAAGAGACATTATCTACTGTACTGAGCACAAGTCATCAGTCTTCATAAGGCACACATTTGCATTTGTGAAGATATCGACACCCGTACTGCACATCACTTCCACACACACACACAAAGCGACTGTGAGAGAAAACGTGGTGCACAGGAATCTCAGCAGACAATCTGAGTGTTTCCTGCAGCTCAGAGTGATTCGTTAAATAATAATGGTTCAGGATTGCAGCTGAGTGGCCGCCGTCTCCGGTCTGCGCCGCTACTCAGCTTGCACCAAACACACGCACACAATTGTCAGCCTGTGAGAGAAACAAGATGACAAAGACGGATGCTTCAGCTGCCTTTATTATGTTTCAATATGCGGGCTGTGTAACGCGTCCATCATCTTGTTATGCTGTATCCATGTTTCTGACGGTGTGGAATCGGAGGGAGTCAAAATGCTGAGCACACACCATGCTTCATCTTCTCAGGCAACGCTGCTAGACTGAATGAACTGATAATTTAACTGAATGCTGGATGATTTCACTTGAGCATCCTGATAGAGGTCTTTCATGGATGAAAAGTCATGTTTTTAATCTTGCTGCGCTAATTAATGCCGCTATGAGTAACATTTTGACATAAACAAATCGTCGGCACATTAATTTTGAAATATTATAGTGATTACTGTAAACAAATACAATCATTGGCAAGAAGATTGGCACACCCTACCACACACAACACTGTGCTTAAATAACATGCAGCAGCAGCTGATGGTGGTCTGGTTTACGACAAATGAGGAAGAGCTTTGTGTTCTCCCATCTTCCTATTTATTGCGTGTAATCCATCTTATATCATATCACAGCATATAATATGTTGATTAGAGATGCTGGTAGGTGAGTTCTGTTAACCGTGAATACAACAAAGCCAGCTTCTCCTCTCTGATCCCACTCTTTCTGCTAATATAGGTACAGTAATGATTAAAGTGGTACTCACTTGGTAGAAAACACTAATTATGGGGATTTCCCCAAAAAGCCTAACTGTTTCTTTAAACATTTGTAGGAGGAACTGATCAGTTGCTAGGTTCCATATTTGGTTTAATCTGCATCTCTGCTTGGGAAAGCCCACAAAGCCCCAGACAGTCTGCCTCGGGACACACCAGAGATGCTCCTAATCGGCACATATGGCGCATTTCGCTTGGGACGTTTTTTTATATTAACAAGAGTCTTGTTCCTCTCACTCATCTCTTTGTGGCCTTTCCCTGTCTGTCTCTGGATCTTTGCCTTCAATCCTTCGAATGTTTTCTTTAACATCTTCTTTCTGTGCCTCATTTGTACATCTACCTCTGTCTTTATTTTCTTGTTTTCTTTAGCTATAATAACTTGGTAGGTGTGAGGTTTAAAAGGTAGTGATTTTAACTGATTTTCACTGTCATTTTTTATCTATCATTTATATTTTTATAAGGGTAAAACTAATTGAAAAATTAGGGTCACCGGGCTTTACAGTCTTTCTGTCTTTTTCACTTCCTTTTAAATTAAAACTAGACTACGTAAAACTCAATGCAGGTTGGATCTTCCTGTTGTAAGTAAAAAAGAAATTTCATGATTTTACATAAGCTACATTCAGCTCTTCCCTTATTCAAAGGGGGTCACCATAGCAGGTAGCTCTGCGTGTTTTGCACAACCCCTTCCTGACGCAACCTCAAAGGGATATACGTCTCCTCCCGGGATTGAAATGAATCTTTCATTTGTTAGGCAAATGTTTGAACTAGTACACTAATTTCCCGCTTTTATGTATGAAAACAATTTCTAAGACTTATTAGAAAGATGTTCTGGTTCTGGATCAGCTACTGGCCAGCTTTACTGATATTTGGCATCAAAGATATCTCACAGAGTCCTGGATCACTAATATAATTTTGACTGCTTCGGTTTTCATGACTCTTGAGCATTCTTAAAATAGTTTTTAATATCATGCGGCGGCTAACATTTTGACAGGAAATATCAGAGTAGCAGTTTCTGCCTCTGTAAAGGCACCATTCTGAGCTTCTGTGGATTGATCGATGTGTGGAGGTCTCTACCTACGCGCGACGTGTGACTTGCTGTGCTGCAGTGGTTTCACATGATCCCTCTGACTGATTGCGCTAAACAAGCAGGAGAGGATGTAATTAATGTGGGTTTAAAAATCAACTTTGAAAAGATGTTCTGGTGAAGCAAATGAAATGAACACAGAGGAAACATGTTCGTTAAACCTCATTGATGCACAGTGCATTTCCATGTGGAACACTAACACACTAAGCAAACTTTATTTGCTTGCAAGGAGAAAAAAAACTATTATCTCAATCGACACCTTTCAGCTGATTTTGTATTCTGCAGCTGACTCTAGAACGTTGCTACTACTGTACACATTCTTGGCCTCCAATTTTACTCTGTGTTCTGTATTTGTTTACACCGGACGTTATTTGATTCTTTGATCTGGCTTTGAGGACTAGCTGCCCATTGCTTGTAGAGATAGCATAATTCACTATTTTTAAAAAACAGGCCATATTATGCCAAATAATGCCACTGTTACAACAGCACCACCTCTTGTCTATGTTCATTCCCTACACATCCTCCTCGCCTTTCTCCATCCTGCCTCCATATTTTATGCATCTCTTATTCCTCGCCTCTGTTTTTCTCTCTCCCCGATTTGTCCGGTCCAAATTTCACGCTGAGCTGCGCGGATCAAGTGGAGACGAGCTCCCTCTACTTGTTAACACTCTGTTTATTCTGCAGCCATATCAGCCTCTCTACCGTGTCAGCAGCAGGCAATTACAGAGCAGATTACCAGCTCTGATAATGTCATCAGACCAAGGCTTCGACACAAACACGCGCAGTGAATACACACATATGCATGCAAACAACTAAACACTGAAGTTCACCAACATGTAGAGGATAAGCAAACTTACACCTGCAAGTAAACAAGCGTTCCGCAAGTGTGGAAAGAAAGTTTATCCCGCTACATTGTAACTGACAGCTGTATGTGATCATTTATAATAAATTGAGTAATTACATAGAGTAACACAGTAGTTTAAAACTAACAGTTCACAGGTTCCTGGTTCAATCCTGCCACCTGGCTGGGTATTTTCCTGGGTCTACTGCAGCTTTCTACCAAAGCCCAAGGACATGCAAGTTAGTTCATTATTTTAAATTGGTGGTAGCTGTTGATGTGAGAGTGTGTGCTTGTCTGTCTCTCATTGTTAGCCCTGCGACTGGTGATCTGTCGAGGGTGCACCCTCGCCCAAGCAACCCTGGATGGATATCGTTTCTACAAATCATCTTAAAATGATTGCCTTTATAGCCAGTGTTGCAATGGACGTATGCTGAAGTACAATTCAAAACTTATTTTATGCTTCTTTCTACTTTAACTTCACTATAGTTCGGGGGAAATGTCCATTACTCTGTCTATCTGAGAGCAGTAGTTATGTTACAGCTAAAATATATTATTAATGGTATACAAGAGGAATCATTTATCATACAGTCAAACAGGATAGTGAATAATAGAACACTGACAAAGTCCTTTTCTGTAATAGTTTTATACTCTATGTTTGCTGATAACAGTTTTACTTCAGGTTTAGCAGCATTTTTACTTTAAACAGAGTTATTTAAAATTGTAGTTTTGCTACTGGTTTGAGAATGTCTTCCACCATTGCACCAAAGCAATACTGTGTAGTTAAGATAAGATCAGGTGACTGGGTGTTCAAACTGTCTTGCTGTCACACTCCGATGACTAAGTCACAGAGACGGAGAAGTTTTGTTAAACTGAGATGCAACTGCTATGTTGCAGAGAAGCTTGTAATCATGAATCATGTTTAGCGATATCACTGGATTTTAACCTTTTGCAGTCTGGCAAAAACATCTGCATTGTGTTCTTATCTGTTTAGCGAGGACTATGCATTGGTCTGCAATCCACCAGAGGGTTCTCTCTCTGGAGACTGTGTGTTGGAGATGTGCTGAGTTCATTGGGAATCGAGGGGTCTCTCAGCTACTCGATTTAATCTATTGTGGCCACTGTGCTTACTGATGTTACCCTGAGAGCTGATTAACTGCCTTGCTTGGCCTTTGCAACCGCACAGGCAAAACTGCAGCCGCCACTAAGTCGTCTCATCGGCTTTTTAAAGCCCAAGGGGTCCTTCTAAAGCCCTCAATATCCACTTATCATATACAACATTATTATCTGCACCATTATTATGCCTTTTCTACTAAGCACTAAACTGGAAGTAACTTTTTTTTGGTTGTTTTACCCTCTGGATATAAGACAGCCTGCATATGAATATTTCAACATGTGTATTTTGTCCCTAAATGAGACATCTTTCAGAATAGCTGGCACCACACAATTAAAACAAATGATTCAGCAATGTTACTCATTTGTTGACACAAAAAAGAACAATTTCTTAGACTAAGCCAACTGAGATTCAATCTAGAAATACTGAATTTTTACAGGCAAGTAATCTTGTCAAGAGAAAAAACCTAATTTTTTCATCATTTTATGCATTTATGGTACACTGCAAAAACTCAAAATCTTACCAAGTATATTTGTCTTATTTCTAGTCAAAATTATCTCATTACACTTAAAATAAGACACAATCAGCTACAGGGCAACATTTCAGTAAGCTAAAGGAAATTGTTTCAAGACAGTGAATCTTGAAACTAGAGAAAAACTAGAGATTTTTTTCCCCTTTTCCACTGGCAGATTTTTTTCACTTATTTCAAGTTAAAATATCTTGTATTAAGTGAAAAAAATCTGCCAGTGGAACAAGTGAAAAATCTCTAGATGACACGGATGACACACTCCTCTTCTTTAACTTCCTGTGCCTGATTGCTACAGTGGATCATTTGCTTTCATCCTCTTCTGTCACACCAACAACCTGCATGTCCTCCTTCAAACATAAACCTCCTCTGTGGTCTTACTTTTCTCCTCCCAGATAGTAACTTCATCTTCAACATCACTTGTCCAGTCTATCCACGGTCTCTCCTCTTCACATGTCCGAACCATCTCGACCTTGTCACCAGACTTTATAACCTGATGTCCATCCTGGTCACTCCCAATGAAAAGCTTCACATGTTCAACTTCGCCACCTCCAGCTCTGTGTCCTGTGTTTTTGTCAGTGCCACCATCTTCAAACCACACATCACAGCAGCTCTCACTGCCTATTAAATAACTATTAAATGGTAATCTAAGTCACCTGTAAAGATTTCAAATAGTTAGCCTAACAGCTTCTGCATACATGTAGACCTACATTTCACTCACTTTACTCACTTTTAGACCAATAGGGATCAAATTTTATATTGTGTACATTCCTGTAAATTTATGGCTGGTTTGATGATACAATTTTGTAACAGTATTTGGGTTGAAATGAAAATGAAAGCTACAATGTAGCTGCAACAGTGAAATCTGGTTTAAGCGCTTTCTTTAGCTGAATTTGGTCAAGGATAAAGAAATCATTCTTTCTTTCTTTTTCTTTTTTAGGGAGGGTACTATACATAGGAGCATGGACACACAACCACACACGTGCTCCTCACACCTCCGAGGTGACTGCTGACATGCCCCAAAATAAACTGGTTTAGTCAAAATAAATCAAATCAGAAGTCAAGTGACTACTGGGAGCCATCTAGCATTGAAGGGAGGAACCTTCACTAATGCAAGAAAAAGCACCTGAGCTGCTCCTCCTGTTAGGTGTGTCAGTGAGGGGTGAGCTTGGTTTTCAGGAGGGTAGGGGCAACACAAGAAGGTCATCAGCGACACAGACTTTAATGAGGGCCCACACAGAAGCCGGTGCCCTTGCCGGTCCCCCCGTGTGTTAAGACAGGCCTGACACTGTAGTGTGCCACTGGCATGGCAGGTAGCAGTGCAGCTCATCCATATCTCTGTGCTGAGAACAGCCCCTCCACACACCTCTCAGGAACAATTACCGCTCTTCCAGCTCCTCATCACAGATGGCGAGGGCTTTCAGAGCGACCCCTGCCCCTCGCCGCCTTTCCTCCGTGTCTCATTGTATCTTTGGTTGACTGTGTCTGTCTCTCTCCACCTCTCTGTCTTTTTTTATTTATGCTTAGACTATTTCTGTCTGCTTCCTCCTTCCTCTGCTTCTATCCCCCTCCTCCTCCGCCTTACCCCTTTGCCTCTCCCAGCTCCAAACTCAACAGTTCAATTTAAATCCATTACACCCAAGCCCCTGACAGAGTGTGGCATCCATGGTAACCGTTACTAGACAACATTCTCGCTGTGACTCTGCAGCAAGGCCACCGCTGGCAGGGAGATGCACTGAAGGCATGTGGGGCGTTTTGACGTAAATGCCTGTGTCATTTGCTAAGTGACAGGTCCCGTCCCTCAACCGCAACCCCAATGTGGAAGGGGAAAAGATCACATCATAAATCATATCGTGCTGACGGAATGAAACATATTTGTTTAAAAGCATGACAATTCAAAGCAGAAGGATGAATCTAATTTGATAGCAATATGGCATCCTTCTATTGTCATTCCCTGTGCATGGCTGCCCCTGTAGCCCTCCTGTCTGCTGAGCATGATGCTGAGTAAACATGGGTAGGAATTTAGCAGCAGTGATGGTTGAGGTAAACCTGCTCCAAGCCTCCGTCCTAGAAGAAAGAGTAAAGACACGCTAAATCACCAACACAGCATCTCACATCCTACACTAACTACTGTACAAAACCACAGTAATCATAGCAGAGAAACTCAGCTCTGACCTTTCCACTTGGAAGGCGGTGCTGTAAGCATACACTGCACTTCCACTATTGTCTTGATTCATGCAAAGTTGGGCAAACAATGTACATAAAGATAAAGATTCACAGTGAAAATATGCAAGGTTATAATCACAATCAGAGATAATTAAAGGGACTGCTCATGCAGTGCTTCCCACAATAACACTGCATCAATGAATTACCATTTAATTGCATGTTGATACAATCAATGCTGCTGTGACAGTTAGCTTGGCGCTAGCAGAAGGGGAAAATTATCATGCATTTCTTCACTATAATGGAAGGAAACTGTAAAAGAAGACATCTGCCTTTTAAAATAAGTGGCAACTGTTCTTGGAAAATGATTGCTGCCATCATGCCATTACAGCTGTCTGAAAAACTTTTTGTGGACTCGATGCAAATTCTGACACTGTTTTGAAATCTTTATTCTCTGCAATAGTCATTCCGTCATTCTGTAATACCTCCTCTGCTGTTACTGGTAGATTTAGCTGTTACTGTGCTAGATTTAGAATAAACAGGCCTCAAATCCAAACACAGAAAACGAAGAGGTGGGACTCTGGTGTGGTGGTTATCAGTGTCACCGCAGAGCATAAATGTTCTGGGTTGGTACCTGCGAGTCTGCTGGGGCCTCTGAATCTGCATTTTTTGCAGGTGCTCTGGTCCAAAGACAAAGAGCACAAAGGTTTGACAAAAGCGGCATATGCTAAAGGTTTAGCTTGCTATTGTGCCCTTTTTAAAAAACATATTTTAATAGGTGGCCTTTTCACCACTTTTCTAGCAACGGTGAGCTGCAAGGTGGTCGTTGTCCTCCAGCAGCTTCCTTCTTATTCTTCTCACTAAGCTCCAACATGTACCAGCTCAATTTAAGTTATTTTGGATGCCGAAATTCTTGCTTTTTTTCTTTATTTTTGGCATTAGCAGCCAGTTTCTCTCTTAACAACTTCACGGCTGTCTTCATGGCACTATGCAAATTGTAGATAGCAATCAAAGACCTGTCAGTTTGGAATGGAGGTCAGAACAAACCAAGCTGGTGGACACGTACATACATTTTATGGTAATGATGATTTTTTGGGCATTTTATGCACACATTAGGAAACAAGGCACCTTGTGAAGCATCTGAAGAGCCATAGGTGACAAACTCAAGTCAACTGCTTATTATTAACTTTCTTTACAAAACTTGAGTTTGCTTGGCTGCACTATAAACAGATGAACCAACTAAATATCTGTTTACGTCTGCCAAAGCAGATGTGTTTTTTTTTATGAATCTTTATTGATCAAAACTTTGATAGCTCCAGTTTTCAGCTTTTAATTGACAATTTTCTGTGTCGAAGGGATCCCAGTTATATAGACAGTACATTAACTCTACATAACCTTCATTATCATGTCACACCCTTCCTCTGACAATCTTCTCAGTGACCCGAGAAAGAAGTGGAGCTTTAATGAAGTCAGGGTCTGCGAATGCATGAATAGCACTGGACTCCCATTTGAATTAAATCTATTCATCCATGCCAGTGTGATTTCTCTGTGGTACTGAGGAAATCGAAGGCCCTCTGAGTCGTGACATTTGTGCCATGGCTGGTGGAGCAGGCTGGGAGGTGAACACCCATCTGCCTATATCCCTGACCACAAATTCCAAACCCATTGCAATACATAGACTTTGCCTGGAATGAGAAAGATAAGGGGAAAGGAAATCACAGTGTAATAGGTTTGTGACCAGGTGTTTTAGCAGACATGTATACATGTGTCTATTTGAAAGAAAAGCAGAAACACATTTCTTACAAGCAAACACTGTTATTCTTCCACATACACCAACAAAGGAGCATCCAGATTCACTTCCTGCAGTGCACCTGTGACACACAGTCTCTGGGGCGTATTTTATGATTACATAATAATCTTTACTTAAATCCATTTCTTGCATGGGAATTAGTATCAGTGTCACACGCTTCTAATTTCAGAAGTCTCTCGACATACTAAAGTAATCCCTCCCAGATTTCAATATTAATTTGTCATGTGTATTCAAAGAGAGCCTTGCACGCTTTGAAAATGAGCTGAGAACAAACCAAGAGACTTTGCTGACAACAGAGAAGGGATTTAAATGATTTTAGACAGGGGGAGGTCAAACTGTGAAACCCCCACCAGGACTGATGCAAGTTCATAAGACAGATGTGCAATGTGCAAAGCAGATCTCCAGCAATTAAGACAAGAGAAAATAGCACATCAGAGATATAAGAGATGTTCTCGAGGCTGATTTCATTGCTCAAATGTCAAGGTACTGATTATGAGAAAGAACTGCAGCACAATGCTGAAAACACAGTTTTATACACTGTAGTCCATGCGCTATTAGTATTATTAATAAAGTGGACCTATCCTACTTTTTTCCTATTTTCTGTCATAACTATGAGCTAAAACTCAAGAGCAAAAATTTATTATAAAACTAGCTTAAAGGGAGAGGTTAAACTCAGCAGCTTCACCAAGTCCCATTGTCAGATAAATACAGACTAGTTATTATAGAATCTGCACAATTACTCTAGCAAAGAATAAAAATATGGAGCTGGGAACGAGCTTGATATGCACCTTTTACACTCTTATTAAACATCATTCACACTACAAATCACCAGACTACACAAAGCATCAAGTCCAAATTGCAGCTCATTATCATTTTGTTGAAGGACTGCTGTGTTAACTCGTATAGTAAATCTGAAATCTGACAGTTTAAGCCAAGATAATGATCAATAGTCAAAGCCTACTGCTGTGCTCCCATACTATTTAATTAATCACTGTGCAATGTTTCAATGGAGATTGTCTTTATTTTTAATTCAGGGCACAAAAGAGTTATTTAGTAGCTCCATTTCAAAAAAACCTGGTCAAATCTATTGTCTCGCTTTGTTTTTGTGCATTGTTTATTGTGTCAGTGGTCTCTGTGGTAATGCCATTTCTGCAAAGCTGTCGAATACATTGTAACTTAAAGCGAAACACTGATCAACACAGTTTTATTTGATAAATATAAAGTCACTTTCACTGGCTGATTAGCTTAGCACAGATGAAAAAGGCGACTATGTTGCAGAAAGCCCTGCTCCCAGTCTAAAAAAAGAATCTAAAGAGTCCATAAAAAAATAACAAATTATTTTTCATGCACTATAGCTATCACACAGATGAGATATAAATTGTTATTTTTGTAAGTTGCAGTACTTGTTTCCTTAGTCTTTGTGTAAACCCACAACTCATTTCTTTATATTTTTCCAGTAAAACTGGAAATAGGTGCAGCTATTTATCAAAATGTATGCAAAAATAAGGAGCATATGAGGGAAAAACAGAGTATGTAGAATCTAAAAAACTTGAAGGTGAATGTTTGGTATGATGACCTTTATTCTTCAACACAGCCTGAACTCCCTTAGGAAAGAGTTCTGTCATTTCTTTAAGTAGCTTTCAGGAATAGCTCTCCAAGCTTCTTGAAGGACATTCAAAGCTCTTCTTTAGATGTTGGCTACCTTTTGTTTTGTTTTCTTCTTCTAAAGCAGTTTTCAGACAGTACTTCATGGCGAATCAAAATTTGATGGTACATTTCTGCGTACATTTTCCAAGTCCACAACACCACTGGCTGAAATGCTGCCTCCACCACATTTACACCTGGCTGAGTCTAACCTCAGCCTTTTCTCCCTGTTATTCATTAAGTATGGCTTCTGGACAGTCCCCCTTCCACTTACAGCATTTCTGGTGAGGCTCCAGTGAACAGGAGGTGGATCAACTGAAGGTCCAGATGCATCTCTCAGGTCTTGTGCCAGGCAAATTTGTTCCTATTTCTTCAGGACATAAGTTTCACATATTGTTTATCAGCTTCAGATTTTTAGGCCTGCAAGTTCTTATTTTCTCTTTTGTCCAGTTTATTCGGTTTTGTTTTTCGAGATATGCCTTATGCATTTTCAAACTTTATGTACAGGAACTAAGCTGATCTTTTAAATTAAATTCTCAGTGGGAAAGCAAACAGAAGGTGTTGAGGATCGTGTAGTGAGGCAAAACTCACCTTAAATACTTCAATTTGAAGCCTGAACATTGCTTGATGTTACAGATCTTACTGTAATTGTCAGCGTTCATCCATCTCTGCCATCACTCCACCCACTTTTCTTTTTTTCCTAAACTGAGCTGCATTAAGAAAACAGACTGAGGTCCTAGGGTCACATCCCTGAATTGTTTGCCAACAGGTGGTGAGGTTGCTGCTCCTGCAGGGAGCGGCAGCTGTTCCCCATCGCTCACTCACCAAGGTCTTGCTGTTTCTGCCATCATTCGTGGAAACAAGGGCAGAGCTTGATGAGCCTCTGGAAAACTGATGGCAAACGCACCGGGAGACAGCTAAAATGGCAGGTATTAGTAGATTAGTGGCTCTTGTGTGTCATTAGCTAAGGTAATAATGGAAGGCTTTGTGGGAGGTTATGTTGTGTAATGATGCATATGATAGCATAAGCCCTTATTAAACTACATTTCAGGCCTATACTGACCCACATAAAATGTGTCATTTGATCAGTAAATGGCATCTAATCCATGGATTTTCTGATTACCACTTCCTGTGCGTTCTTGTGCGGACTGCAGCCGTCGGTTCTCTGCACACCTGTTAAATTGTAGGAATATTTAATCCACCTTTCTCAGAGGATACCATGAAGGGAATGTGTCCTTACATGCTTGTGGTGCCGTGGGAGGTTCCACTGCACAATCACATAAATGGTTGTTCAGTGTAATCCAGCTCACGCACCTATGCAAACCTAACCATGCTGCAGTATAAGTCTCCCGTTTTGTTTTTTTTAATCTTAAAGAGCTTAACACAAAAACACAAAAGAGAAAGGAACAGGAAGGTATTTTATGGAAATACCTGCCACAGGCCACCTGTCATCCAGACAAATTGAACTGACGTAAAATATAAATAATTTACGCTGAACAACATAATCCAGAATCTGTTATGCTGTGCTACTTTACTTCCTCAAAACTTGAAATTAATAAAAGACATATTAATTCATAATAAGTTCATAATAAGTAGTCATACAATGTATAGTTGTGGTGTGCGTACAGTACACATCCTTTTCCTCAGATTTCCTGGATTACTATGAGATTTCCAAAAAACATGAACAGCTTCATTCTGACATACTGGCACATCCATTGGGAGATCCCCAGTGCCATCTGTAATGGCTGGTGGGGCTGGTGATAAGGAAAGTGAGTCTTTATCTCAGCCCAATTAGGCAGCTAATTGATTCAATACCAGTCATTTAGACCTCCTCCAGGCTCAGGATTGAGCACTTCAAGCCTTTGAAAAGACATCAGGTCCCCGCAGGGGAGCAACCAGGGAAAGATTGTGTTTGACCCTGCAAAGGAGGTAGATTATAATCTAGATTTAAATCCTCTAAATAGGAAGAAATGGGTAAATCTGACGAGAGATTCAACCCTTAATATTAACTGTCACTTTAATCTCTGACTAGTTTCATTGATTATAAGACAAAACTGTTTCATTTTAACTTCGCAGTGATCAATTAGCATTTTTTTTAAAGATATTAGAGTATTTTTATGGGTGTTTATTGGAATTATTGACCAATAGAATGTTAATAGTAATATAAAACATGATATGCTTCAAAATGTGTCTATTTTTGTGTGGGCTATTGGTTCCCAGCCAAGTGTAAAGTGGATGGAATGAGAGTTAGCGCCTCCAAGTCTGAGTCCATCGTTCTCAGCTGTAAAACGATGGAGTGCCCCACTCCGGGTCAGGAACAAATTGCTCCCCTAAATGGAGGAGTTTGAGTATCTGCAGTGATGCGGTTGCTGTACTGGCCTGTTGAGGTACAGAGCGAGCAAAGTGTGAAAGCACTGTCAATTTACTGGTGAATCTACATTCCTACCTTTAACTATTACCATGAGCTGTGGGCAGAGATCATGATTACAAGCAGCAGAAACAAGCTTCCTCTGCAGGGTGGCTCAGCTCTGCGAGATAGGATGGAGTCTGGTCATTCATCTTATCTCCTCCACATTGAACGAACCAGTTGGGTTGGTTCAGGTATCTGATCAGGATGCCTCTTGGGCGCCTCCTAAGTGAAGGGGAGGAGGCCCCAGGGGAGAATAACTCTTGGGAATTTCTTGGGGTCCCCCCTGGATGAGCTGGGAAAAGTGGCCCGGGAGAGGGAGGTCTGGGCTTCTTTGGCCTTATGACTCAAACATAGATAAATGGAGTGGAGACCAGAAAACACGTGAATGCATAGATTTTGAAAAATGCAAGACATCTCATGTTTTCAAATAGCATACACAGCAATTTTGTCCCTATTGTCAACGTTTGTAACAAGTACCACCTATCATACATGCTTATTACAAACTGCACAATTACTATAAAACTATTTATAAAAGAGCACTGCAGATTAACACTTTCTCAAATCGAAATATTTAAACAAATTTTTATCCATTCTATTTTCTATAACACCTGGATTTTCCATGTAATCTAGCTACATATTTCCATAATTCCATTGATGTGCGATCATATTAGGTGCAGATCAGGATCAAACTGCAAAGTGGGACACTGCCCTTGATTGAGAATATGCTCTCTTAGTGTCCTTCTGAAAAAAGGATGAGCCTACTGAGCCTATACTTGCAACATAAGAACAGTGCTATTTACAGAGATGGAGGTGGCCTTTCATTTCCCATGGTGCTAATCCAGCACTGCCTCTGGCTTTCCATTTCACTTTTCTGAGGAGGCAAATAACTCTTTTTCTTGACATACTGAAAGCAGGCGATTCATTTGAGGTCAAATACAGGTTGGCTGCTAACAAAGGGATGATAAGCTTGACTTTTAATGCAAGACAAAGAGCAGGTACATGAAATTCATTGAGTCATAGAGATTTATGCAGCCCGTGACCTCAGCAAAGGGAACGTAATGAGCGTCAAGTTCATAAGTGGTATGCTCTTGGTTCTATCACGTAGGACAAAGCAGATATTATTCATAGGATGATGACATGGAGGAGACTGTGTGGAGCATCACGTGGTCTCTAGTGGTTAGTCTAGTGGTTATGGAAATAAAGCAAATCTCAAAGAGATGCCATTTTAAACAATTTAGTCTGGGTATAATATTACAGTATTGTGGTCACATGTAAAGGCCTCATCCACACATACACTTAGTCTTGCTTCTTTAATGAAGACAACTTTTCCCCTTTACACACAAAGCTCGTGAGTAAAACATTTTAGGTGCAGGTATCTTCAGAAACACAGAGAAGTGCAGGAAAATGTCGATGGTTGGAAAGCTGGTCACAACTGAAATAATCTGAAATGGTTCCCAAACGTTTTGAATTAGTTTCTAATCAAATGGTGTCTAGCTGTAACTCACCTCTTAAGTTAGATGTCTTTAGCTATTTCTGGGTGCAAACTCAAACAAAGACTGTGGCATCACTGAGAGTTAAAAACGGCCCCAATGCTTCCATCTCCAATAAAATGTTCAGTGTGGCTGTTGTCCCGCATGTTAGTTTAACTGAAAAAGAGGATTTATACAGTTTAACAGAGTAAGAACTTAGCAGGAGGTTAGCTTGTTGGATTTTTTGACAATATGAAATTACCTCTACAACTTTTGCATATTCACTGTTAACTACCGTGCCACTCACAGCTAAAACTGCTACCAAAGCCTACAACCATGGCCAATGCTAATGGTACTTTTTTCTTCTTTCTACACACACTATTCCTACTGCTAGTTAGTCTCCCAAAGGCGAACTGTGTTTGCAAGACATTAATTTAGAAAACACACAGCAGATGTTTCAGATTTGGTTGAGCATCACATTTAATTTCTGGCTCAGGCTGATGTCAGTTTAATTTTGTGCAACACATAAGTGTCTCATACCACATCAAACACCTCCTATATATGTATTTGTATTCAACATGATAATGTTCTACAGCACAAATGTCTTTATATTCTCAGAGGGCACTTGCAGCAACATTTTAAATTGTCTATTTGAACTTCACGTGTCCTAGCGTTGGTGATCTGGCCTGAGCATCCCGCCACAATATAACTCACCCCTCATTCGGAGGTAATGAATGTGTGTGCGTGTGTCTGTGTGAGATGGAGAGAGAAATCTGGAAGAAGGACCCGGCCAAGCTCAAAGAACAGCATGTGAAGTGCCCTTAGATGCCACAAGAGCTCACTCTGAGCGAGGCGCCTGACGGGTGGCACATTTCCCAACGATGGGCATGATTTGAATGAAAAGTGGCAGGGTTGGAGATGGATTACCACAGGGAGGAGAAGGGAATTAATCCTATAGCCACGCACGCACAAACGCATTAACACATGCAACAAATGTAGGGGATAATAATATACTTTCATCACAAACACGCTAAAGCCAGGAATACTTTCTCCCTGATTCTGTTTTAAACAAATGCAAGAAACACACTCAAGTGTTTGCTCCTACACAACACACCACAGTACATGAATGATGACACTGCCAGCCAGTGCTTTGTAGCACACTTTTTGCAGTGTCATTTGAAGGTCCCACACTTTCAAGTCTACCCGGGATGCTCCACCCCTCCTCCATCCCCTTTGCTCATATACTGATGTTTTTCCTGAAACATTAAAGTAGCTTATTGTTTCCTCTGTCCTTCCTTTCTTCCTGAACATATCAATTATTATCACGTCTTGACTCCAACTGGCCAAGTTTATAATGGCTTTAGATGTCAGGAAGCAGACTGTTTGGGTATGATTATTAATTTGCATCTACTTACCGTAGAAAGCTAGATTAATTAGTTTGGCCAATTTTATTTGCAACTAGTGCTCAAAAGACTTGTTAATTAGTCTTTTAAAAGCAAAAATACATATAATGTGAAGATGTGACATTTTTGTTGTAAATATATATCTTTGTATTTTTGGACTGTCAGAATGAACAAACTTGACATTTACATTTGACATTTTTGAAACATGCTATGAGTCTGATTGCATAGAAGTCTATGAGAAATTACTCTACAGCCACTTTGATGTAATGCAAGAGTAAAACCTTCCCAGCTGGTCGCAGTTGGTACTTTCTAGTCAAATTTTAGTACAGCAGGATATTCGTTTTGCAGATTAAGCTTCCATTTTGTGCAAAATAGACTATTAATCAGGGTACGAGTTAGTGCATGGGTACCCTGAGATTGACAAGTCACTAGTACAGGTAATCAGTATCCATTACGTTTTTTCCTAAATCTGTAAAACAGTGGTTATTAGATAATCAAACCAGAGGCTAAAGGTGAAAATTAGCCTTTGTTGTCTCAGCAGTGTAAAAGTCACACTCTATGCCGTCCTGTGAAAACTAAGTGCACCCTAGCTGCTTAAACAGGAATTAAGAGGGTAAGTAGCCAAGTGCTTCTTCATTAATTGATTATCAGCTAGTCTCACCATCTCTATAAAAGCAGAGGTGCTAGAATCTTCTCAGGAATGGATGTGCCAGGAAATTCACCCTGAAGTCAGACTGTGCAAAAAAACCCCAAGACCTACATTGCACATTCTACAGGCCTCGGTTAGCATGTTCAGAGTTAAAGTTGATGACAATGCAATTACAAAAAAGTCTGAACAGGTATGGCTTGTTTTCAAGTATTGCCAAGAAAAAACTCTTCCCTCTAAAACATCTGGCTGCAGGGTTTTGGTTTGCATAGCTGCATCTGAACAAACACAAAGACCTCTTGAAAAGATGAGACCAAGGTGAAAATGCCACATTTAATAAAACCAAACACAGAATATCAGCACTAACACCTCATACCAACAGTCAGCACGTTGGTGAAAGGGCTGATCATTTGGCTTGTTTTGCATCCATAGGACCTGGGCGCTCAGTTATTGAGTCGACCACAAATTCCTCTGTATACTAAAATATTCTGGAGTCAAACGTGATGCCATCAGTCCAACACCTAGAATTTGGAGAAAACTGGGTTATGCAACTGGACAATGATCCCAAGCACAACAGCAAATTTACAACAGAGTGGGTGAAAAATAAAAGAATCTAGGTGTATAATGGCACAGTCACAAGTCCAGACCCCCAAAGACTGGAATACTGTGGTGATGATGTGAGATATTGAAAAGACAAGTTACTGTAAAGCTGATTTTAAGTGAATGCTGCTAAAGATGGTTCTGTAAGTTCTTGAATTCTTGAGGTGTACTCAGTTTTTCACAAGAGTGCATAAAATCTGTTCTTTCTACCTTGCTGCTAAAGCTTTCATTCCTGTGAAGAAAACTTGAAAAACATCTGATTATAAGCAGCACTCCACAACAGAAACCGCGCCAGGTTCAATAGTGATGTCTCCAAACGCGACTTACTGCTTTCTATCAGATGTATTTTGCTGCTTTGGCCTGGATTGCTGCTAATTTAATTAACGTCAACAATCCAAAGATTTGTTACTTTATATAATTTTAAATAAGATTCCATCATTTTTGAATGTTACAAGGGACATTCAAGTGAGTTTCACTTGAGTTTAATAGTTTAATGCTGCATATTTATCTGGTTTACGCACATAAAAAATGGCAGAATTAACAATTAATACTACTTAAATCAAATGTAACATATGCCAAAAAAAGGCAAACATTTGTGCCAAATCAACTACAACAACATAGCTTTGTTGCATATTACAATATGTGTGTTTTAGGTGAACATCCATTCTTTATTATTCTACAGAAGCCCTGGCCTAACGTCTCCACACATGTCTGACATGAATATCGACATGCCTGAAATAAAACTCAGTGGACTGGGAAGTGACAAGTCCTAATTCTGCAGCTTGTGTTGTAGCCGCGTAAGTGGACTGGCTGGACTGGCCACCTCACCAAAGGTGCTAATGGTATTGACCACTTCATTGTGAGTTAGGGAAGGGCATTGCTAGAGCTGGCAGTAAACAACTCCAGACTGACAGGTCAGGGTGACTGTTGGCTTGATTGCTTTCATTACTCAAACACTGTCCAAAGTCTGACCCAGCATCAGCGCCCAGCTTCAGCACCCCCAAAAATGAATCAAAGCATCCCCAAAGATTTCTTACTTTTTTGACAATATTTGCTGTTTGTGTGACACACTGCTAAAAATATAAAAAAGCATACAGTACTTTGTTGAGACAACATTTTAGTATAGATACCCCCCCCCTCCCAAAAGCTGCATTTAACCTTCAGTTACTCTTTATATAGTTAGGTAGGAGTCAGACCATGTTTCTTTTTAGCTGAAAAACATTACACCAGGTAACCTGGG
Source organism: Haplochromis burtoni (assembly GCF_018398535.1). Classification (NCBI taxonomy): domain Eukaryota; kingdom Metazoa; phylum Chordata; class Actinopteri; order Cichliformes; family Cichlidae; genus Haplochromis; species Haplochromis burtoni. Next base: position 830,187 of record NW_024582537.1, on the reverse strand, counting down.
TGTAAAAAACCCCAACTTGTTTTCCGGCGATGTTTGCTACCCTACAATCTGTCCTACACTGTAGTAAAATCAGCAACATTTGACCATCCTGTTGCTCCCATTGAAATGTATACAGCCTATTTAAAACCTAAAACTTAAAATTGTCCGTAGCCTACTGTTGTTACCACTGTCCTGTTTTAAGGACAGTGGTAACTAACTAGCTACCTAACTAGCTAACTGACCGAATGCCCATTAACCTTAGAACTCCTGTTGTGTGTGTGTTTTTGGGCCACCCTGGGGCGCACACATGTCAGTGCGCCCCAGGGTGGCTGTGGCTACAATGTAGCTTGCCATCACCAGTGTGTGAATGTGTGTGTGAATGGGTGGATGACTGGATGTGTAAAGCGCTTTGGGGTCCTTAGGGACTAGTAAAGCGCTATACAAATATAGGCCATTTACCATTTTTTTTTGTACAGAGAGACAGCCAGTTCTGTTGGCTTCATCGGGTGAGGGCCTCCAGCTCCCACTGGAACGGTTTGCAGCTGAGTGTGAAGCAGCGGGAATGAGGATCAGCACCTCCAAATCTGAGGCCATGGTCCTCAGCCGGAAAAGGGTGGAGTGCCCACTCCGGGTTGGGGATGAGTTCCTGCCTCAAGTGGAGGAGTTCAAGTATCTCGGGGTCTTGTTCACGAGTGATGGGAGAAGGGAGCCGGAGATCGACAGACGGATTGGGGCTGCAGCTGCAGTAATGCGGACGCTGCACCGGTCTGTCGTGGTGAAGAGGGAGCTGAGTGTAAAAGCGAAGCTCTCAATTTACCAGTCAATCTACGTCCCTACCCTCACCTATGGCCACGAGCTGTGGGTAGTGACCGAAAGAACGAGATCGCGGATACAAGCGGCAGAAATGAGCTTCCTCCGAAGGGTGGCTGGCCTCTCCCTTAGAGATAGGGTGAGAAGTTCGGCCATCCGGGAGGGGCTCAGAGTAGAGCCGCTGCTGCTCCACATCGAAAGGAGCCAGCTGAGGTGGTTCGGGCATCTGACAAGGATGCCCCCTGGGCGCCTCCTGGGTGAGGTGTTCCGGGCATGTCCCACCGGGAGGAGGCCCCGGGGCAGACCCAGGACACGCTGGAGAGATTATATCTCTCGGCTGGCCTGGGAACGCCTTGGTATTCCCCCGGATAAGCTGGAGGAGGTGGCTGGGGAGAGGGAGGTCTGGGCTTCTCCGCTTAGGCTGCTGCCCCCACGACCCGGCCTCGGATAAAGCGGATGAAGATGGATGGATGGATGGATGGAGACAGCCAGGTTCATAATGGATATAAGGGAGTTTTTGGTTTGTTTGTTTTTTTAAAAAGGAGCCACATTCAGGTAAAAGTGTAAAATCAAATGATCCATCAATCAAGAATAATGTTGGATCAGTGTTTCAATATTTTTTTATATTGAATTTATATTGAATATTTTATATTTTTTTATACTTTTATTAGATGTTCATGTGGTTTGGTTATTTTCCTTTTGGTTGAAAGTAAACTGAGAGAGGACTTTTTGTTAGTGATCTTAATAGTATTTTTTTCATATTAATGTAATTTTTCATCTAATTGAATACAATCTATTTGTGTATGATTGTCAGTCCAAAGAGGAAGAGGAGAAAGAGGTGAATGTGAGGAGAAAGTACAAGGTCAGGAAGAACCAGGTAAGAAAACAGACAGGGAACAGTGACAGGCAAAACAGAAACTATTAAACTGACAAAGAGAAAAAACCTTATTTTACTCATACAGTCTGGAAGTTGTGTTCTCCCTATATTAAAGTTGCTATACAGAATCTGCAAAACAAACTGGTTTGAAACATTTTTGACCCTCTTTAACAACATTCCAACATAACATTATAATTGATCGCGGAGATTAAAATTAATAATATATTTTTATGTGGTTCAGCCACAACTCTACTAAAACCTCAGCCAGTAATAGGTAGGCCAACTTTTGGACCATCCAGTTGTCTGTATGACTGCTGTTGTCACGGTCCTGGGTCGGATTGACCCAGCATTTTGAGTTTTTTATGTCTTGGTTTATTTTTGAATTATGGATTGTTCTTTATGTTTCTCTGGTGCTTTGTTGGGTTTTATGACGAATCTGTGTTGTGATGATGATTATTAGTTTCATGTTTCTGTTTATCCGTGTTTAAGGATTTGTTGTTGCATGTATTGTTTGAGTTGCATGTGTTATATTCTGTCTGCGTCTTTGTTTAGTGGTTTCTTATTTTCTGTTTTATTGTGAGATATAAGTTCTACTGCTCCCCCTGTCTCGTTAGTCCAATTTCTCCCAGCTGTGTCTCCCTCCTGTTGCCCATTCCCTGATTACCATCCTGTGTATATTAGCCCTGTGTTTTCCTGCGCTCAGTGTCGCGTCGTACCCTCAGATCCTGCCTGTGTGTTCCAGTTAGTGGTTTCATGTTTGGTTTCTGTTCTGTTTTGTGCCAGCAATAAAGCTGAGGTTTTCAGTTACATTTCCATCTCTGAGTCTTGCACTTGGATCCACACCTCCACCTGCCCGCACACAGAGCCCTGACAGCCGCAGTACGTGCGCCACATTTGCGCACTATCAGAAAGTGCCAAACGGTGCCCTGGTGGAGTGAGGAGCTGTAAGGAGAAGTAGAGTGCTCTGTTTATATTCTAAAAATGTTTTAAGCTAGCTTGTTTCAGAGATTCTGTACAGCAGAATGTGCACACATACACTTTTTACAGTGTGTACCACCTGATAAAAATGTCAAGCTCTCCTAAGTACCACTATGAAAGAATGAAACACATAAATCTTACAGCACAAAATTAGTATTATTAAATTAGTAAAATTAGTGTCTGCAGTAAATATTTTTATTTGTAATAATTTATTCTGTTTTGGGAGTGTTTTTTTTTTATGTATCTGTAATATATTATACATAAACATTAAAAGAGAATCTCTGTCCAAAAAATGCACTCAGTTTACTTTTTACTCACTATGAGCATCATTCATTATTCTCCCCCAGTAATTAAGGTTAGGATATGTATTTTTTTTTTTTATTCCAATCCATTCTTCTTTGGCAGCATTTAAATAACCTTTATCAGATTTGATGGGTTTGTTACAAACTTTTCAAAAAAGTGTTTTGCTTTTCTTTCACAAATGTGGGGATTAAATTGTGTTAAAATGTACAAAGCAGTGATGTCATGTTTTGAGACAAGGACCCAAGGACAGAGAGACTTGATGAATTTAAGAATCCTATGATTTATCTTGCCTGGCTGGGCAGCTCTCTGGGTGCGCAGCACCCCCAAAGCTCTAATCCTAGAATCGCCCCTGGCTGCAACAATGAGTGATGTCACTGTGAAGATCAAAAATCTAACGGTTGTTTTTTTGTGCTCCTAGTTTGATCATCATGGGAAGGAAAGAATAAAGAACTAAGAGCTAAGTTTGTTGTTGTTTGATGCAAAGGCTGCGAGGAAAATGGAGCAAGGCTGTTGCATATGAAAAAAAGGGCAACAAAACAAAGACTCTCATAGAATATTCATCAATTCTGCTCCTACACTACAGCTTTAATAAGGAGAAAAACAAACCCAATCAGCCCCACATCAGCGGTTATGAACAACAATATAATCGCTACATTATATATGAAAACGGAGAAATTATCATATCATCCACATCACTGTGATCCAGCAGCACCTACTATGGCAGCAGGAGAATAGTGTATATGTAACCTCTAAAACACTGGTGTGTGCTTTCTCTAATATCAAATCAAACAGATTTCATCAGCACGGGCACATTCATAAAAGATAATCGTGCACGGGAAATAAATAGAGAAAAGCTTTTTCATTACCTCCTCATCACATATAGATCAAACATTTATTACCCTTGATCAAACATTCATTACCCCGTGCATTTAAAAAAGTAAGTAGACAGAGCTCACATTACTCACTGTCAACACGGTCTGCACTTTCATTGTGTTTTTATCTTTCTAGTATCAGAATTAGTAACACTTTAATCAGTCTGGCAATAAGTATACACGAGTATGTTTAATAGAAAGAAATTGAAAGAAAAACATGCATTGAATATTTTATAATCTGCATACAGAAACCACTCAAAAGGTTTCACTTTCTTTCCCTTCAGCCTATGGCCCAACAAAGCAGCTGTTCTGATTTCTTTAGACTGAACCTGGCCATTGGCATGTGTCCTCCTCAGCTCCAGCCGTCATTATCCATCTTCATGTCTCCCTCCATCTGAGCAGATAGCTCGCTCTTCCTCCACTTCCTCTTCACCTATTCTGTCTGTAACAATCCTCACTTTTGCTCACTGCAGTGAACCCAGTAGTCCTGCAGTAGACCTCGACCATTGGAAGCAATAAAAAAACAAACGCACAAGTGATTTAAATTTTTTTTTTTTTGCATTAAAGCACCAGGAGGCACCTACTGCAAGGTCTAATCATATTTACAGCAATCTATCAAAATATATTTATTTCACCTGTCGATACAAATGCTTCCAAACGTCTTTACCTCCTTTTAAGCACCTGTCTCTTTAAAGTTTTTGGCTTTTTGTTTAATTTTACTCATGTTGGAAGAAATATTATACACTACTAAATATATTTTTGTGTTGTTTTATATACTAAATGCTAATTTGTGTGACTAATTAGTGAAATCTTGTTCAGATTTGATTTGATACTAATGAATGTATGTGTCACAGGTTTTATTGACAGCTTACGTGTGCATGTTGAAGCTTATTTTATTAAGAGAATATTCAAAAACTAAGAGTGGACGTAAAGGAAACGTTATACAGTAGATGCTTCACCAAAATTTTGCACTAACTGTTTGGGAATTACACATTGTTTTATACAGAGTCTCTATTTTCAGAGTCTTAAAATGAACTTGACAAGCTAACATAATTTTACATATAAGAACTCTTTTTAATCATCTTTGCATTCAGTGACTGTCTGACATCTGTGATGCTCTGCCAGGCTTTTACTGCAGCCACTTTCAGCTCCTGTTTGTTTGTGGGTCTCTGTGCCTTCATTTTGTCTTCAGCATGACCTTTTGCCATTGAAGAGTATTTCCGTTTTTTGCCTTGAGAAACTCTTGGGTTACTATTACAGTATACTTTGGGTCATTATCCATTTGTACTGTGAAGCCCAATTAGTTTTGCAGCATTTAGCTGAATCTGAGCCGAGATTATATCCCTGTACACTTCAAAATTCACCCTACTGCTTTTATCAGTAGTCACATCATCGATGAACATTAGTGGCAGCCATACATGACAATGCCACAACACTGCTTCCACCATGTTTGAATAATCTTCACCTCATGAGCTGTTCCTTCCTGTTCTCTATGCTTTGGTTTTCCCATCATTTTGATACTGGTTACTCTTGGTTTCATCTTGACAAAGATTTATTTATTTTTTTTCATAAGTGTGCAGACTCTTTTAGATGCTTTCTGGCAACGTTTAATCTGGCCTTCTTGTTCTTGAGTGTAACCAGTGGTTTGGACCATGTAAACAGACACCTTGTTGTGTGTTTACAAGGCCAAAGATCATCTACCAATTGGCAAGTCCGTGGTTGGCTCCCTTCCTGCATGTGAGTTTGTGAATATTACATTAAAAGTGCTTATGCACAGAGAAAAGCACATAAGCGATTGAAGATTGTGGTAAAAAGTGCTTTGGTTGATCAAATAGAGCAGAAAGACATATAATTATAGTTTATTTTTACTATTACTATTTTACTATTACATTCATGGGATACATGGGATAAGCTTAAAGGCAATCTTACAAATTTAAAACAAGATGCTTGACAGACAGTTTGCATGTGTGCGTATGGGGAAAAAAACCCTGCAACAACACAGAAATGGAATTTAAAAACAAGAAGCATCACAGAGCAGCGGCAGAGTGACGCGGCTGTCACTCATGGAGACCTGCGTAGTAGCTGCTCTTCATCATGACTCTGAGAACATGGGAAGCTGGCGCACAGACAGTGCTGCCAGACCCAATAACGTAAACATAATGAGCTGTAGTGTTTGGAGGGAACAGCCAAGTGTTAGTTTCTGCACCCTCCGCACCAGCTTGTGAGCTTCTCCCGTTGCCTGGCCTTGAGCATGGTTAGATAACACTGCATTAGATAACGGTGCACAAAACTTAAGAAAATGCCTGTTGGCTTCTTTCAGCACACATTATCAACAACAAAAGGCAACAAACAAAACTTATGACGAAAACTTGCTCTGATTTGGATTCTTTTATCTTACTTTTATTCTCTTATTCACCTTGTTGCAAAAAAAAAAAAAGTTATGCTTGTTATACAGGAGAAGAAATATAAGAAGCTAAGAGATGCACATGTCCTCATTATGAGATGCTATGATAAAAAACAATGTTTAAAGCTCATATAGTTTCAGGTAAACTATGAAATTCAAAGATTCCTGTGAGTTATTCTGTCTCACAGCAAAACAAAAACCGGCAATGTAATTTCACCAACAACGGCATGCTTGCATTTTTCACTCAAGCAAGAATATGGTTAAAAATAGCTACTAGACTCTGCATTTAGTAAAACGTGTCTTTGCATAATAATGGCTACTTGCTCCTTTGAGAAGGTAAATGAAAGCAGCTCCTAGACTCCCTGTTCTCTTTTTATGCAGATGATGATGCTGTCTGGGGAGACTGTCATTACAATAGCGATGGTTTGATTTTGCAGCTGTTTTTATTTATTTATTTTTTTGAAAGAATAGCTGAGAATGGGCGTAAAATAAAAGGAGGGTGTCGTGAGGTGAATAGGGCGCCAATGTCGTAGAGTAGTGTAATGAAAGAGTAGGTGAAGGAAGAGGACAGATAAGCAGGGAGGCTATAAACAGTGAGATATAATACAATGACAATGTAAGAAGATAGCAAGAAGAAACTGAGGGAAAGAAGGGAAGTGGTTAAAAAATAAATAAATAGAGACAGTACTGCACCTTTTTGCAGACTCATGTCTACCATGCGAGGTTCGGCCAGCTCCAGGAAGAAGTTCTTGTTTTTCTCATACTCCTCATCGTCAATTATTTTCACGTGAACAAATTTGCTGCAAGAGGGAGGAGGGGAGGAGGAGGG
>NW_024582537.1:816276-823115 GCF_018398535.1 Haplochromis burtoni | reverse complement strand
GTGAGAGAAAAAAGGACAGAAAAGGAGAGAGAGGGGAAAGAGAAGAAGAAAAAGGTTAATTTGTGATGGAGGGACACAGGAAGTGTGCTGTAAGTAGGATTAATAATCAGCATGGAAGAAAGGTTAGGAGGTGGAAGGTCAGCTTGCTTTGGACCAGCCTGTCTGTCAGCAGCTGGACATGACACACACACTGGTTTCAGTGAGCTCATTGGCTACAACGGGTGTCATGACAACCACATTTATCACGTCGCCAGACACAAGTGGAACGAGTACGAGGGAGGTGGGGGACGTTGAGAAGCACTCCACGGCAGGGCAGATAAAAAGAGCACAATGAACTGAAAACAGCAGCGTGTAATCACTCGGGTTGTAAAATGTGTAAACGAACATTTCGCAAGGGCAAGAAGGTGAATGAAGGATAAATGAAAAAAAACTGCCACTACTACCTAAATTGATTTTTGCGGCTCAGTGTTTCAGTCAGAACCCCTTTAAACGAGATGGCCGGCTGGACACAGCGAGAGCTCGGCCACCTCTCGAGGCACAGACGTGGCAGAGGAAAGAGAGAAGCAGCTCGTTGCTGAGTTCACTGCTCCGGTTTGGGGAGAACACCCCTTTAATGAAGTGGAATGTCTGGAGGGCTCAGGCTCCTTCTCTGGAAAAGGACTGCTTGTGACTTCATCACACAGAAAAAGCTCAATATGGCACCTCAGCCCCAGCAGCGTTCTCACCACTGATCGCCCTAATTGATCTTTATAAAGAGTTATCGACAAGCGCAGGCAGTTAAGTGGTCAGTAGGTACCCAGATGCCTCAGTGACTTGCCATATCGCAGCAGGAACTCCTCGAGGAAAAGCTCTGTTGGATTCAACGGGATTCACGAAAACAGCTCATCGCACATTGTCTGGTGCTGGAAAATATAAGCAAATTCAAGTCTTGCTGCATTCACTACATCAAGGCCTTTAAAGCATTCCCTGCAAGCACAGACAGGTCAACAATACTCAACGGCGACGCTGCCGCCCCTCAGATAGGGATGACACACTTCATTATGCGTCTGACATCTTCACAGGAAGACGCTTTTCGTCTTGATCGGCCAAAAAACACAATTTTACGCATGTTATTTAGGGAAAGTACTTGGAGAGCAGGGGTTCAGCTAATAAGATAAGTAGCAGGGAAGCATTCATTATGGATAGCTGCTCATGTATCAAGTCAAAAAGCAGCTCCCTCTCCCAAAATCCCGCTGATGTACTTCCAGCACCATGACATGTAGCGCCGCTTGTGTCAGTCAAAGCACTGACACGCACAGAAGTCTGCCGCACAAACCAGCATGCTGCACACATGCCACGCATATAAAACTCCTAATCCGAGCATCTCGAGAGGAATGAAAATGCATAAGTAACCTTGCTGTAATGTATAGCCAAATTCCCGTCTCTGCCCGGGGTATTTTCTAGATCTGAATTTGAATTGCTGCGGGGTGTGAGCCTAAAGTTTCAACCTGTTAGCACAAAGAAGATCCATGCTTGTCTTTCCCCCTCTCCTTTCACATTAGATCAACAGGTGAGACGTCTCCAGTGCTGTGAAAAGCGCCTCAGTTGTCATCAGGACTGAAAGAAGAAAGACCTGGAGTCTAATGAGCAAGTGGAACACACACACACACACACACACACACGGCCTGGCTGCTGTAGGCAACGGTAATCTGGCCTGACATTCACAGCGAAGCTACAAATGCAGCCTCTCGATTAATCTAATCCCACATGCAAAAACCCCAAAACAGCTACATAGTTAATGACGCTGAGTAAAAATGAGCTACAGGACCCAGATTCCCAACTTTCTCTACGCACTTACTACAGTTTTCAAGCCAAGATGCTATCCTTGCTCTTAGATCCTTAGGTTAATTTAGAAATAGGCAACAAGTAATTAGACAAGTGAATTTTTTTATGCCTAAAACCTAAAAGAGTCACATTAGACACAATAATCTTAAAGTTATTGGATTTCTGCACTGCTTAAACCTAATATAGTAGAAAATCATCTGGAAAAAAAAATCATATTTAATTTTCCATGACAGTTTGACCAACCTGACAAGGGAGTGATGCCAATGAAAATGATCTTCTAATAATAAATGACCATATTAGTGTTATTGAATAACTTCTCAAAGAATGAGTCACATTTAGCAGGCAAATGAGTAAATGAGATCACAAAATTAATTTTTTTTTGTTTGTGTTGATAACAGAGTAAGCATCATGCTTTTGGAGCCTCTTCAACTGAAGTCAATAATAACCTTTCTGCATATTGGATACTACACTCCTGCAAACCCAATAGGTTCTGGTTTTAGGCTTTTAAAAATCTAGGCCAGGGGTCTCTAACTCCAGGCCTCGAAGGGCCAGTGTCCTGCAGTTTTTAGATGTGTCCTTGATCCAACACAGCTGATTCAAATGGCTAAATTCAAATGGCCTCAACATGTCTTGAAGTTCTCCAGAGGCCTGGTAATGAACTAATCATTTGATTCAGGTGTGGAGACCCAAAACCTGCAGGACACCGGCACTTGAGGCCTGGAGTTGGAGACCCCTGATCTAGGCAATGAAAGGAGATTTTATCCAATCACAAGCCTGTTTAGACAAGATCAGTACAAACCATAATATATCCTTCAGCATAAATTAGTACAAAGAGGAAAGAACATGAAGAAAGAAAGACTTTGTAGTGCGGTGGGTTAAGTAGCGGACTTTCACCTGGAAGAATGGGGTTCATTTCAGAACATGTGTTCATATGCCCAGGCTCGTCTGGTGGGAGTGTTTTATCTATGTTTTGGCCTATAGGATTACTGCAACTTTTAAATGGCAAATGTTGAGGCTCATTGGTTGAGGCTCAAGAAGTAGCGCCCCCTGTATTAGAGTTTGCAGGGATGGTAATAGCATAGGACGAAGGTAAAGGGGCAGCTATGGACTATGGTTCACTCCTCCGCGAAGTTATACACTTTTCTCACCTGCTGGTTTAAAAAACTAAAAACGATTTGTTTTTTATTGTAAAAGACTGCGGTTTGGTTTTAAACACACACCTTCACATCAGTAATGCTTTATGTTGACAAGTTAGAAGTGACAGCCCTGTCTCACTAATGCCACAACCTAGTGTGTCACGCACCACCGCCAAAGGACACCTTGTGCGTAAGCGAGACACAGTGAGCAAGTGAGAAAAAGAAGAGGAAGGGTGAGAAGATAAGAGATAATAGAAAAGGAGTCCATACAATAAGTCCGTATTATAAGTTTGAATATGACTGGTGGCAAAAAAAAAAAGGAAAAGAAAATATCTGTGTCCTGCAGTGTTCCCTTTTTCTAATTTAGAGTAATATTCACACCCATGGCACACACTTCACAAAGCATCGCAATCATAACTGCCGACAGGCTAAATATAATCACGCACAAACCTATACAGTGCTTAACAAATTTACGTAAACATCTGTCGTTAAAACAAGACAACAAATGTTTTGGAAATCTGTCAAAAACTCAGTCATGTCCAGAGGGCCGGCTCAAAATTTGGTTATAACAACATTAATTCGGTTTTGTTATTTGCAAAATAAATACCATTATTTTTAGTTCTGAACAAGTCAGAAATGAATCATACATAACATTCAGCCACTAAAATGACTCACACAAACAATTAATTTTGGTAAGTAATTTGGCATTATAATAAAAAATAATAATAACACACTCGACTATTTTTTTATGCATTTTTTGCAAAATGGTAAATTTGAAAATTCATGGATAGCATTAAAAATGTCATTCAGATTAAAAGACTAGCACACACTAGTAGGTTAAACATTATTTTGGTAATTACCAATACTGTAGGACAGCTGTGGCATAAACCTTAAACTGGGTGGGGTTTGATAAATTTGTTAGACACTGTGCATGACATGAGATTTGTCTGTGAAAATTGTCAATAATTCGTTCATTCAGGCAGGTTGATACAGTTTGTGTGAGTGCATTGTCAAACATCTGCTGTGCACACTGACGCAAACCAGAGTGTTTAAAGAGAAGTTTTAATATCGCCTTTATCTACAGGGAGTGGTGTAACAGCAAAGCTTTGGATTGATGTGTTGACATAAAAGACACAGAGGGTTTGATAAAGTGATACAGTATACACAGACACACAAAGTACTGTAAGCTTCTGCTGCTCTGGTTTTATTTATAGTTTTTTGATACATTTTTTGAGTATGAGCTGCTGTGATATTAGTTTTTCGGAGGTGTAACAGGTATTTTCATGAACCAGTTGAGATGTGATTATCTAAACACTTATCTTTAGTCAATCTTTATGCAGTTAGCTTGACATGCACATTACAAAGGAGAAAAAAAGCAGCAGAAGTACAAAGACAAATGCATAGTGTTGATATGCAATTTCATATTAGTAATTTACTATATTTACTGACATGTAACAGAGAAATATGTGTGCAAAATACCAAGAAACAACAATTCCATCTATTAAATATATTAAATATATTAAATGACATGAGAAAATGGTACATGGCTTCAAATGAAGCTGCATGACATGGAAGTAAATAGTGGATGTTATTCTACCTTTAGTTATAAAAACAGGCTAATAGTGATAACACAGGGACAAAGGTGGCAGATGGTGGCTTTACACATTAGCACAGGATGCTATAGCTTAATATACAGTAGTGTGCAGCAGTCTTGAGCCACCCCTCATTTCTTTCTATTTTGCTGCTAAGGAGCCGGACTTTTTTAACCTCCTAGGACCTGGCGTCCACATGTGTGGACATCACATTTTGGGTTGTCTAGACCAAAATACTAAATTTTGCTCTACAAGTGCCTGATTATAATTATACTGATTATACGAGGACATTATACTGTCACTGTTCTATCGAAATTTAAAGCAAATGTCCTCATGTGGATCTCATTGTTCTCAGAAAATACAAAATCAGGTTAAAAATAATTAAATTAATCTTTGTTTTTACATTCATCAGGTCCCAATCAGTCCAAAGAGCAAAGAGACATTAAAAATGCATGCCATGAAAGAGCTCAGGTTTTAGGAGGTTGTGATCTTGAGCATAGTTCTTCAGGCTTTCTGAAGCATTTTTTCTTTGGACATTGTCGGCCTTTTCACTCATTTTCATTCCAGTCCTTGTACATGATCATTTTCAGAGGAATGTTTTTTTGTTAAGCCACTCAATACTGACCTATGAATCATTCAAGCATAAAAAAGGCACCTAACTCAAGTGATGCACCAGTATTGTGCCTGTATATTACAGTCAAAGAAACAATTTTAAATGTTATCTTTTGGCACTTTGTTACCAGCAGCCTGCTGCAAAAATGTATAATTTGGTCCCTTTTGTTTAACTGAATCAATGGAAAATGACAAAGGTAACACAGCTTGACAAGCATAAACAAATATTTTTGCCCCAACAAGGTGATTCTTAAAGAGATAACAGCCAGTATATCTCAGTATACAGTATATCTCTGCATGGTGTGTAGTGTGTGCTTGAAAAATATTATGAAACTGGTCAAGTGGAGGACAAAAAACAGTGGCAGTCCTGAAAAGAAAAAAAAAAAACACTATCTAGAGTAGATGACTTTCAGAACAGTATCTGAAAGGTATGTCCTCGATGGGGAAAAAATCCAGCAAAGACCTGACACAGGACCTGACAGTTGCATCTGGCCCTTTAGTTGATCCATATACTGTTCACTGAAATGGTCTCAGTGGAAGCATGGCTGTCAAGAAGCCTTTTTTAAGGAAGGAGAAAAGGGAGAAAAGGCTGAGGAGTGCCAAATTACACAAGAACTGGGCTGAAATTCACAGGTAACAGGACTTATGGAGTGATGAATAATTTGAAATCCAAATTGTCAATATGCAGGAGAGAGATACAACTGTGTACAGCCATCTCTAAAACACGGTGGAGGTTCTGTCATAATTCTTGGCTGCTTTTTAGCGAGCGCTGAAGAGATCATACGAACACAGAAACATACAATCAGATATATTAATCCACCATCTAGAAAGCATCCGATTGGCATTTTCATACTGGCAGAGCACTTAAATATTATAGAGAAGGCAAATTTACTGATGAGCAGGATCTGAAGTGTTTATGTATATGGTGGGGAAAAAATTAAGTAAATATTAATAAGCAGTTTAATGTCAGTCAGAAAGGCTCTACTTTTGGTACATGACTGCGAGCTGCGAGGCTAGAGCAGGATAGAACTTATGACTCAGGAAACAAAGTTTCTGTACTTCCTGTAACTCTCAACAGATTGTAGTTCTGCACTGTACTTACAGTAGAAAGGCAAGTAAGCAAGACAGTCATTAAGTATATTACCTATGATGCCAAACTAATCCTTCAATGATGCTATCTGTAGCAAGTGGCTTTGATCCTTGTACCCCCTTACTGCATCCCTTTACTGTTTTACTTCTATGGAAATTGTGTTTGCTCTAAAATGTGGAAAAAATAATAAGTCATAAAGCTCAAGTATGAAATTCAGCAAAAATAACATCAAGTTGAATCTGCTCAGTTCTGTGTCATTGAATATGCATTCTTTGTTATGAAATAAGAAACACATGCAGGAAAGTACAGCAGAGTAAAAATGATGTCAGTCTTCGCACCAGTGTCCTCATTTGTTAAAGTGAATTACCCTAATGTGTCAGAATTAATGTGATAATGATTTATTGATGCTAACACACTAGACATGACGCCCTTAAGTTGAGTATTAGTGTGGGAAGTGCCAGTGGGTAATGACAGACGATTAGAGGGTTCACACCTCCGCTGCACTGGGCTGCCGGGCGGCCAGCAGTCTCTGTGTTCCCCAAGTCCAAAGCAGATGGAGAAGAGGAAAAAAAAGAGGGATGGAGG
>NW_024582537.1:763409-816256 GCF_018398535.1 Haplochromis burtoni | reverse complement strand
GGGGGGGAGGAGGAGAAAAAAGTAAAGGGAATGAGACATGAAAGTGGAGGTGGTGCAGGGAGCCAAAGAGAGAGAGGGAGAAGAGATGGAGAGGCTGATACAGAGTGCCTCTTTCTCCCTCTGTTCTGTGGCCAAAATCCACACTGCGGCTGAAATTTGCTTTAGCTGCCACCTCCTCTCCATTTTCAGATGCCTCTTCTTCGACAGCAGATTTACTGTTTTGGTCTCCTCGCTGGCTTCCGTTCCACAAACACTAAATAATACAACCGCTCAGAGTGTGAAGCCACTGTGGTGGAGTAACACATCAGAGGAGGTGATATGTGAGATGTGTGATATTCAATCTCCAGTTTGACTTTTTGCTTGTCTGTTGGTGCAGACTGACCCTCAGATTATTGCTCAGCTTTTCAGCAAAGTTCTCTCTTTTTGAGAAAATCTTTGGAAAGACTCGGGTACTCAGGCAGCTGAAAGCATTGCAATTAAATGTGACCCTTTTCTTTTCCAGGGTCGTCCTTCTCTATAAAACACCTGCTAACACCAACCTGCTGTCTTTCTGGTTTAAACTAAAGACAGTGTGTCCAAAATGTCTTTCCTCTGTTTCCATCGACTGAGTTGCTTTTTCACCCTCACGCAAGGCTGCTTTTACACAGCATGCATGAAGGGACTCGAGCAGGGTTTTTAAACAGAACCCATTACTTCTACTTCAGTGGAGCAGCCCTTGTTGGTTGTAGGATTGTGAGAAGTTCACTTCCTAAAAAGTTTTTGTAGTAAACATCATTTGAATATTGCTAGAGGTAAAAGCAAACATGTCATAAAAGATCAGTAAAAACCAAATATTCCAAAACCAATCTCTTTTCCTTCGACAGATCTTGGAGACATCTCCGCACAAAATACCAAATAAAGCGAAGCCTATAAAGTCAGGGCGAGGACAAGGGGGGTGAAAAAAAGGCCCGGTGCCCTGTGGGAAATCAGTGCCTTAATTAAGCAGGCCTGGTTTCTGTCACCAAGCACAGGGATTATGGGCCTTACTCATTATAGTCCTGATTATTGCTTTTCCCCAGCAATCACAGAAAAAAAGCCAGTAAACACATTTGTCAATGATTTCTTGCCAATCTGACAAGCTCACATCAGATTTAATACTCCACACCCAGCAGGCCTACATGACTGGTCTTCCTCTTACCCTCATCTTACTTTCATTCTTTTCATCCCTAAAAAGAGATCAAACTATACTTGACCTACTAGTAATCATCCCAAAGAGCAAAAGCCTTGATAAACAAAGAAATTGTGACTGACCTGCTTGAGTCAGACATCAATCTTATACAAAATCAAACAAAACTGAAAGTCTCTACTTGGCCGCTTGCAAATTTGCTGGACAAACTTTAGCCAGATGAGCTTTGAGTGGGAGTTGTTTAAGGGAAAACGCATCAGAGTTCGTGCAGTGGTGCCAGATGTTGTTTGAATAATACATGTGTCAAAGTGACTCCCAGTTTAAACAGTGCACAGTCGATTCAGGAGGAGGGAGAAAGCAATTTGGCCAAATTTACCAATACTGAAGATGTGATGTACTCCCTGTTATGTTCACTCAGTGTGAGGGGAAGGGTTGGCCTTGTATGTGAGAGACAGTCATTCATCCTGAGAACCCAAAGTCAAGCCCCCGCTCTGGCAAACACCCTCCCTTCTTAAGTGTCCTTGAGCAGTTCATGAAGGGTGTGATCACACTAGAGGCAGCGGTTGTTTGTAGAGAGAAATTGATTTCAGTGTTTATACAACTAATGTTTTAAAAGGGGCATAACATTCACACACAAATATGCACTCTGTATCTACAGTACTGCCAAGGGACTTGCGTGGTGATTTAGAAATAATACAATAATCTTTAATGAAAAAAAGAAAATGTTTTTGAGTTTCTAGTTTAATAATGCATTGTAGATTTAGTTCAGTCATTTGGACCTCTGGTGGAACTTAGCCCTGTAAAGCCAGTTCAGGTCATTCTATTTTAAATCAGTTCAATTCAGTTCCCATTCTATTTAAGTCCAATGTATTTATAAAGCACCAAGTCACCAACAAGAGTTGATGTACTATAAGGTAAAGAGCAGACCCCAGCAATTAGAGGACCCCCTATGAGCAAGCACTTGGTGACAGTGGGAAGGAAAAACTCTCTTATAACAGGAAGAAAAAAGGGGCAGCCAACAGCAGTTGGGGGTGAGGGGTAGAAAAAAGGACAACAGAATGGATAAACATCCTTACTAAGAAAAAAAAACATCAATTTGCATGAGTTTAAATTTGTATATAATTTTTTTTAACTGTTTTTTCATCCTAAACAAAAACAACAACAACAACAGCAAAACATCAGAGAGTTCGAGTTAAAAAAAATCCCACTGATGTTGTCGAGATCTCAAAAACTCATGTATCAAATATAACACACTTGGTGCTACAGGTTTAAATTGATCAGTAACAAATATATCAGCGCAAATGATTTGAAAAAATCCTGAACTTTGTTTTAATCACTGCTTTTAAAACTCATCAGTTTCACTCAGTGGGAATCCCGTGTGACTCACCTCTGTTACATTTTTTCCTTAAGTATAAGCAACAAAAACACTTTAAATCCAAATTATGAGATGTTAAGCTTGAACCTAAGAACATCCTGGTGTGCAATAATGTGTAGAAAGAGATTTTGCATCATATCCACACATCTAAAGTAAGTACAGAATGGGAACATCACCAAACTGCCCCAAAAGTAAATCTCATTCACACCATCTGGTTGCAAGATCTGTGGGAATGAAAGAATCTGCTTGGGAAGATTCCCCTGATCCAGTCTCCTTCTATTTCCACATGGAAATTTCCGATCTCAGAGTGTGTGAATATGGAAAACTTGGACACTATTATTCTTTTTCAGCAGAAATGGGGAAGACAACTGGAACTTCTAGGGTTTTGACCTCTGCCTTATGTTTGTAGTAGTTTTTCTTGTGCATCTCATATTTCTGTTCCAGGATATTGTGTAGATTCACTCACTTCCCATGATTTCGATTATGGACTACACACTTTACACCTTGAGAAAAAAACTTAATAATAACTTAATAACACACATCGTCTTCATTGTCTGAATCACTTTTATAAAATAATCTGTAAAATTTCTTCCAAGATAAGACAAATTTATATTTGCAGATAGCACCATTGCTTCTACAACACTGTATCCTAAAAAGAAAAAGCATTTTTGCTAATAACGTATTTGGCATATAACAAACACGTTGTTTACTGTTTCCTTCCCTGGAGAACTTTGATTATTTTGTCTTGTACAATATTCAGTTGTATGGTTACACAACACTTATTTACATAAAATTGAAATCCTTCTCTGAGCTTAGCCAAAGATTGTAGTTTGAATGGAACACCAGTCTCTGATGTATTAAAGTTGTGCTTATCATTGACCCCAACGCCCTCCTGCGGATGCAGGCCATAAATATGGAGCTTCATTTATTGCAGGTGAAATCCATCCATCCATCCATCCATCCATCCATCCATCCATCCATCCATCTTCCACTTATTCAGGGCCTGCAGCCTACATGGAAAATCCCAGACTTCCCTCTCCCCAGCCACCTCCTCCATCATATCCAGGGGAACACAGAGGCGTTCCCAGGTCAGTCAAGAGATGTAATCTCTCCAGCGTGTCCTGGGTCTGCCCCGGGGCCTCCTTCCGGTGGGACATGCAATAGAGGGGTAGTAGCTCTACTCTCTCAAATGACTGAACTCCTTTCTACATTCTTTAAAGGAAACTAATTTCTGCCGCTTGTATCCACAATCTCTTACTTTCGGTCTCTACCCAGAGCTCGTGACCATAGATGAGAAAGTGAAAAAAAATCCAGCCAGTGATTACGATGCCACAAAAACTGTGTCTAAGAAAATAATTTAGTTATCTAGGAATGTAATTTCTCTGTGACAGGGCTGCTCAATAACACCACAATTCTTTACATAAGGTGTAAGAGGTAACCTTGGGTTCTGTAGTCCCTCAGATTGGTATTTTGGACAACTATCTGATACCTTGACTAATAAATGGAATATTAAATCATTCCAAGCCCCCAAACTAAGCTCTACTTTGGTTTACTCACTCCGCTTTTCTTCTGATGCCTTTAAAACGACCACTTAGAAACCAGCGGTAGATGTCACTTTCACCTCGTCCACTATTATTTATTGTCAGTGGCTTCAAAAAAAGAAATGCAGTGTGCCCAGCCTTCACCCTGAGCAATCACGGCAAGCTCAGGGGACACGGCTGCAGTTAACTCTGGGGGAAGTGTCATGGGTCATGGCAACAGACTGATCAATAAAGTATTACATGACTTCACAATATCAGGTAGAGGACGTAGGGGAGGGAACGTTTTATCAGTTGCAGGCGCATATGCAAACACGCACATATACAGAAGCAGATGGAAAGGTGACGCCTCGCAGTGAGGTACACGTTCCTGCAACTCACTGGGGTGTAACTCATGTCGAGAGCTTGCAGTGAGAACGCAGCCAGGTTTATTAATACTGCTGCAAAGAGGAATCATGGGTAGTCACGATGCTGGACTAGGTGTCAGATTTTATGGATTCCATGGCAGGACTGCAGCTGTCCCTTCTCAGCCCTCTCGCTTTCTTCAGCATAGCCTCACACACCTGCATCCATCTTTGTGGGAACATTATATCTCTCATTTATCTTGCCTGGTGGGCAGCTGATCAGGTTAGAGTGTGTGTTACATTTAAGAGAGGGGTGATCGTATATGCCCTCACAGACAAGACACGTATGAAATTCTCCAGCCTCGGATAGAAATGTGTAATGTAAAGAACCCGCTCCCATTTGCTGCTCTTGCTTTTCCTTGTTGTCATGGATACAAAACCCCTTCGCCAGCCCGACTCTTCTTTAAATGCGACGCGTGACACACGAGCACTTTCTGCAAAACTTTTCCATTCATTTTCTTTTCATGTGAAGGCATCGAGCTAAGCAACACAATGAACCTGTCCCTGGAGGGAATAAAGAGCCCTAACAGGTTTACCTCTGTCTGCTGACACACACTCCATTACTTCATCTCCGACCTGCACACACATTAACCTCAGCAGCTGTTGCAGGTGGCAGGAGGAAGGACCAGGAGTTCACACAGTGGCAGCTTGCTTCCTGTGCCCTATTGGATAGTTACTCCAGCACTTAAACCTATTGTCCACATTAGTAACAGCTGAGATTTCATAGTTCTCTTGGCCCTGCAGAGGGCACAAACAGCACGTACCCTACTCTTGACATGCTCCTTAAACATTACGTTCAGAACGTAAACTGAATCTAACAGTCAGGGCCCATGGTTCTGAGAAAATGGGATGAGCTTTTTACTATTTCATGTCTTTTTATATCACATATCTGATCAACAGGTGGTGGTAGCACGGCGTTTGGCAGCAAAGATGATGACTGAGAGTGAGTAAGCATTAATGTAAACAATCCAGGCTTTCAAATTCAAAAATGAGGAAGGAAATCCGCTTTTCAAAAATTACAAGAGGAAGGATAAAGTATCCATTGTCTGTCTTTAATCTACATGTCTGCATTATCAATTTAAAACAAATGTGTGAAAAATAAATACAATCCTTCAGTACTTTTGGCAATTGGGTTTTAACTACTTTTTTTCCCCTTTATTTGCTTTGGAAGTTTAAATTGTGAGCAGATTATACAATTATGTTTTGGCTACAATGATCATGATCACTCTAGTTTATTATTAGAAAATAGAATTGCTTCATTATTAATGTCTGAATAAACATTTTACCTTTTTTACCATAGACCTTGATTTATTGGAAAGCTATGAAACTGGGTAACAATCATTAACTGGACCTCAATCAAATCTTTAATCTTAACTCTTAACGCTTTGCGCAAAAAAATAGCTCTCATCATGCATTCGCTAGCTTAAGTCATAGAAAAGGGAAGATTTTTCCTAGTAAGATTCGAAGAGAAAGGCCAGGGTACGGATTTTGGACAGAAAGCGGGGAAACAGAGAGCTCTGATAAACCAGGAATACTAAAGACATGAGGGACATGGCTGAGAATGAAATGTACTTTCTGGAGAGGCAAGAGACTGTCACTGATCTAAAGAGAGAGGCCTGGATTGGGAGGAGGAGGAAGAGTGGAGCTGGTCGGCTTCACTTGTCATGCACCCTTGCAACACTGTCTCCATAAAAACATGATGACTGCCAGCACTGAAGGAGAAAAAGACAAAAGAAGAAGATTAAAAAAGGGAGAGGACACTCAAAGGTGAGCGAGAGAACGGGGGAGCAAGTGAAAAAGCAGACAGCCATGCTCCATATTTTCTGAGCAGAGAGCAAGGCGAGCATCGGGTGTGGGATTTGGGGGGGTGTGCACGCTCTATATTTTTAATTTTTTTGTGGGGGGAGGAATGTCTGGAGCAGGCCCAAAGGTCCTCCTCAACAAGGACACAACGCAATAAAACACTCAGAGATGAAGTGTCTGATAGGGGGCGACAAGGGAAGGAGAGGAGAAAGAGTAAGTAATAGAGGATGGAGTCAAGCCTCCACAAAGAAAGAAAGAGCACCAGCCTGGTGGGGATGAAGGAGATGGTTGAGCTGAGGGCAAGAAATGCACGAGTGTTATTCTGGGTGTCTGGTGTGGGTCCGTGACAGCCCAGAGAGCCGAAGCAGGCTAAGTTAAACTGCCGGCAGCCAAATGACAAACACCATCATATATGAATGACTTGGGAGAATGAAAAGCTCCCATTGCATCAGGGACGAGTAAATCTTAGAAATGCAGTGCATTGACATAATAAAGCATAACCTTTCTTGTCATGTGCAGAAACAAGGCAAATTGTTACAGTTTCGGAAAAAGAAAGCTGGTCTCTGCTGTTGCTCTACTTGCTCATCCGTGGGCCTGGGTCAAGACTCTAAAGCCATTAGATTCTTTGACTGTATATAAACAGTCAAAATATGTAGGTTTGCAAATAATTGTAAATTGCCTGTTATTTTCTCTGTTACTTATTTGATGACTTTAAAAATGATTACCGTAAATTTGCTTAACATACACAGTATAGTAGACTAAGTTACTCCATTCAAGAAGTGCATGGTGAGAATACTGGTGAAATACTTCTGCCGAGGAGAAGAGCCAACATCTAGCTTCAAAGCAAGAATCTGATGATGGTTTGAAGGTGCATTAGTAACACAGGATTGGTAACTTCCTAGTGCTAATCGACATACAAAGGTACTGGAGCAATAGAGCATGATGCCATCCAGATAATATCATTTTCAGCAAAGGCTTGCTTGCTTATTTTCAGCAAGACCGCAATGTGCATGATTCTGTAGAAAGAGTTCAGGTGCTAAATTTGCAAGTGAAAATAGATTTTTTTCAAAATACGCAAGTAATAGTATCCTGTTGCTCTACTGATTAAAGTGTACACGCTGTATTTTTTCCTTAACTTTATTTCTTCTTAATTTCTATCAGAAAAAGGAAATAAAATTGTGGCTTCGAGTCTTTCTCCACTTCTTGTCACACTGTCCCACATCACTATCTGAACAGTAATAACCTTAACATATTCTTATTATTCATTAGCCCAACAGCCTTATCAGTTGGTTTTTCGAATTTAATTTAGACTTGGGATACGAGGCTATTGAGCCTCACTTCCAGATGACTGAGAATAATTTCCCCACACTGTCGCGGCCAGTGTCAAAGTTGTCAGCAAAGATAAAAGGTAACTTAGCCTACTGTCTAATTTATTTCTGCCTGCCGGTTTTTCTTTCAGCATGACCACAGTCGTTCGCAGAACACGACTGTTCCAAGATATCTGACTCCCACTGAACAAAAAATAATTTAGCTAGAAAGCAAACATAAAAGTCATGTTAATGTCCACAGGGACTAAATGTCATACATCATTGATGGCTGTACAGAAATTCTCTACTCCCCTGCTCTCAAGGAGGACACAGCACAGAGGACCTATTTTAGAAGAAAATGTGCAGTTGTTTAAATATTTTCCCTCACACTCTCTGCAAACCTAAAAAGTACAGTGATTCTGCTCATGAAGAAATACGAAGAAGAAATCTTAAACAAATGGTTATAGTTGATTTATATCATACCGTATATACATATCATTATTCATCTAGCAAAACTAATGAGTCCAAGTCCACGAACGCTGTCAGAACTTGGGCCTCAGTCACAAAAGCCTAAAGACCAGTCGGTGACCACCTAGCATCGCGTAATTCTGCAGTAGTCACCAAAAAAGAGGGTGCAAGGAGATCTGAAAGTATGAAACAAAGAACTCTTTGGCCTGAATGCCAAGTGTCATATCTGGAGGAAACCAGGCACTGCTCATCACCTGGCCAATACTATCCCCACAGCGAAGCAGCATCATGCTCTGGGATGTTTTTCGGTTTTATCTTCTAATAGGACAACGACCCTAAGCACACTGCCAAGATAACAACGGAGTGGCTTTGGGACCACTCTGTGAATGTCCTTGAGTGGCCAGAGCTAGAACTGTGCTCCATCCAAACTGATGGAGCTTGAGAGGTTCTGCAAAGAAGAAGAACGGGAGAAACTGCCCAAAAATAAGTGCTTCAAGCTTGTAGCGTCATGCTCAAAAAGGCTTGTGGCTGTAATTGCTGTCAAAGGTTCTTGAACAAAGGTTGTGAATACCTATGTGCATGTTATCCTTTTTTATTTTTAAGACTTTAAAGCAAACGTTTTTCACTTTGTCATTATGGGGTATTGTGTGTAGAATTTTAAATTGAAAATATGAATTTAATCCACTTTGGAATAAGGCTGTAACATGACCAAGTACAAATGGGGATAAGTCTTTCTGGGTGCTCTGTATATAGCATTATTATCACTTTAACCTTCAAATCAATCATTGTCCTTCAAGGAGAGGTCAGAGGTCAAATGTGACATAATATTTGAAATCTTTATAAGGTACTTTCTATGCTCTGACAATACAAACCACACTTGCAAGAATCACACACTTGTAGCTTATAACTTGTAGTTATAAGGCTTTTTGTCTTTTTTTTTTTTTTTTTACCAATAAATCCTTAAGCTGGCCTTGAAGACCTCGGTGGATGTAACAGAAATCCACTCTACGCTCCTACAAAGTTTTATCAGAATTCCTTCAAACGTTTTCGAGCATTCACATTTACAAATACATGCGAATGCTACCAAAAACACGGCCTCTTTGGCAGAGCTAATGTAGCACAAATTAACAGTTATAGTACTGTGCAACAATAACACAAGTGATCATTGTCAGTATAACAGTTAAGACAAACAGGCCTGTGCATATAAATAAAGCCTAAAATAAAATCTAGTGTGCCCTCTTTGTTATGCACAGTATGTACCAAATAGAGGTATCATCACGTATCGAATGGTGGTTTTCGAACAGTAATTTAGACGCCTACTAAATGATGATCCCTAAAGTTGGGTCATCACAATGAAATCCTTCTCTGTAATTACTAGGGCACGCTGTCACTACCTGTAATGTCTGAATTAGAGCTCCCAACCACACCTGTCTGTCATGTTGGCTTTTCTGTGTGTTACGCTCTAGAGGAGCTGGGCAGCAGACCAACCCCAGCACAGGTTTCACACATAAGGCATCCCTTCCTCTGCTCCCGTTCTGCACATTAGTGTTATGTTCGGCTTCTTTTATTTTTTCCTGTACCAGGAACAGAGGAGACCAATAAAAGAAAATAAGAAATAAGACACCTCAGCAAATCTCTAATCAAGCAAAAGAAAGCACATTTATGAGTGTGAATATGTCAGTTGGCGCAAATGTTCTTGATCATTATGTCAATTTGCGCATTCTGTGGATGTCACCATTTTTACAGCTACAGTGGAAAGAACAGATGTGGCAGAGGGATTGAAGTTTTTTGCATATGTCCAAATGTTGCTTTTCTTAGCAGGATAAATGGTGTTTTAAATATTGAGAATGAGGACGAATGTAAGATGGGGGTATTTTTTAGGGAGTGAACCGTCTGAAGAATAAATCAGTATTTCAAAATGTCAAAAGCTTAGTTATTCTTGTGACTACAAAACCGATTTGAAAACAACTTGCTGCAAACCTACAGTATATTTGGCTGCCACAGTGTTACACTGCTAACACATTTCACTGCGTGTTATGCTTGTATAACTATGCATGTGATGAATAAAGAATCTTGAATCTCATAACCATTATTGTATGAGTGCAACATGAGGTAAGGGTGCTGTTGTGATATTTATTCTGCTCGTCCACTGTAACCTCCAAATTTATTTAATTCGAGGGAACATCAGTGGTCCTGACAGATGAACTCCTCCAGAAAAAAAAAGTTGAACCTGGCTCAAAACTTGGCTCAGTTGCACTGCGTTAGCCAATGAAATACGGGTGCCACTGAGTGTCATTCTGCTGCTTACAATTGGTAAGACAGAAAAGAAAGGAACTGCAGCAGTGATGATAAAATCCTGTGTCTTTTGAAGGCGGGCCCTCATGGCTAGGGGTTATGGCCACAACCACGAATGTCACCCTGCATCTCTCTCATATTATTTCTTATTTGCTGAGATTTGGAAGCATCACACGATCAGACAGGAGCTGAAGCGGTCAGAAGATCATAGAGAGCACACAGTTTCAGCTGTGTTTTTCAGTCACCCAGCTACTACATTAACCAATCCCAGCTGTTCAGGTGCACATTATGGGTTGCCTTTTTTGTGACCTGAAGTTTTTTGGGGGGGGGTTCACCTTTTGAGTACATAATTTGGGATATGGCCACTGTGAATTGGGCTTTGAGTGCTCCCAAAATGCAGATGACCTACAGATCAATATTGTTTTCAAATTCCCACTGTTTGGACATACACTGGTGCTAATGTGCTGCTCACATTATGTAGACACAGAGTAAACAAACTGTTTACTCAGTTTACAGAAAGAGAGACAGAGGTGTGAATGGTAAAATTTTCAGCTATCTCTTGTAAACAGCCATTACTGCTGACTTCCTGCTTTTATTAGAGTAGCATGCAGACATTTCTTGTGTGCAATGATGGGTTATTAGTAATGTTTGGGCAGCCTCGCTCACAGAATTATCTCTAAACGGAGATGTTAAGAACAGTGCTCTCCTGCCTCGAGGTTAAGATGATCACATTTCTAAAATCCTATTTTTTTTCTTGCTAAATACAGAGACTTTTGGTATACCCCTTATGTGCCATAAAGTAAAACAGGCTGAAAAGACAAAAATCATGTTTTGATTGTACAACAAATAGACCACTCTTTAACCTTTAGACCACTCTTTAAGTAGATGTGACGTGTCTTTGATTTGAGGCATTTAAAGCAAAAACAGGGTGAATGAGAGTCCTAACAAGAACTACAGACGTGTGTGTGTGTGTGTGTGTGTGTGTGTGTGTGTGTGTGTGTGTGTGTGTGCGCGTGTGCGTGTGTGTGTGCGGTTTGGTTTCAGTGGGGGGGCTCATTTGATTCGATGCAGACATTGAAAGACATCACTGATTGGGAAGCGGATCGCACAGGGAAGATGCACACATTTCTAAAAATAGTCAGGGACATGGATTCTTTCTGGCAGGGTGTGTGTGTGTGTGTGTGTGTGTGTGTGTGTGTGTGTGTGTGTGTGTGTGTGTGTGAGTCAGTCAAATACCTCTGTGTCTCTGACATTTAATGACTACAAGCATACACCCTATAATACAGCAACGCACTTTAACTCACATGAACACAAACTCTTGAAAACACCATGAAATTGTGATCACTATTCAGAGCCTGGGGTCCTGCACACACAATGCTGCCATACAAACTCCACATACGCATACATAACATGCTCATAGCTAGGTTTAACTCTGCAATTCTCTACAGTACATCACAGCTTTCTAACCTTAGGGCTGGCAACCAATGCAGTGTCTTCTGATGTTGAAATGGGTCCCTTGATAAATTCCTAATTATACAGAAATGACTGTGGAATGTCTTCAAATGGCCTTTGGGCTGCATAGAACAAGTATAAAACGTCACACAGCTTGCCAATGAATTTCCATTGACCGGCTTATGAGAGCAGCTTTATTTCTGCCCTCTGGAGCGTTAAAACACTCCTCTACTGTATGTAGTCTACAGCCTCAACCTAAACATTTCCTTCAGTAGTTACTGGGGTCAATGTGTATTTTGGTCTCAACACAGGGCTGAATAGCAAAAACTAAGATTCTGAACCTTACATAAATTCATGCCCCTGCTGTTCACGTCTTCAAATGTAGTGCTGTGAGGCGAGCAGGTGCAAGGTTTCTTCAGCTGGCATGAGGGTTTGGGTGGAGGAATGGGTTGTTAACAGCAAGGTTAACCTCTAAATCAATCAGTCCCTATTATAATATACAGTATCTATCCTTGTCTTCTAGGTGCTGAGAGATAAACCCACAAGAAAAAAAAATGAAGTCAGCTTAGGAACTGAGCACAAAGGGTAGAGAAGACTGCTGGCTTTGTCCCTGACAGAGGATGTACTGCATTATGCATTGTATGTTAGTGAGTTTAAGAGGTTAAACTCACTATCTGCCCATAAATGTGCTTGGAAGTCTGTTTTTCCAGCTCCAGTTTATGCAACAAATCCAAGCATTTTTATTTTTCATAAGTCACCATTAAATTAAACTGATATTAGAATATTGTTCAGATGTTCATTAAACATTTGCACAATTTAAAATAAAGTTTGTTAGCTTCCAGATGTGAGTTAAGAAAGGTGAAACTTTAGCAGGAACTGCAAAGACATTAGTAATATGCTAGTGCTTTTACTGCCAGTTTAACTGTGTATTAAATTCAATCTTATATAGTGTCACTTCCCAGAAGTTATCTTATATTAAAGGCAATCCAATCACAGAACTCAACCTCTTGGCCACCTTTGTGTTGTTGGAGCCTCTTGGAATATTTTTAAAGGGCTTTATCACACAGATACTATGGCCTGTTGGAAGATAAAGCTGTACTCCAGTTTTGATGAATGGAATTCACATATTATTGTATTAGTCTCTAGAACTAATGCATGACTACCAGTCCAGGCTTCAATCCAAAGCGCAGTATCGTGTGTATGTTCCTGACAGTCTCTGGCTGGGCACCCTACTGTGCATACAATATAAGTAGACTTTAGGGAGATTTCTTTGACAGTAAAACAGTACAACAAATGATAAAATAACTTAAACTTTACTGCCTGTGCTTAGAGCGGTGGTGAAGACTTGCACATCTCCCATTAAGAAAGAGAAGTTAAGGGATTTCATGTAGCATAAGAATCATAATCTGACACTATATACTGTGCATATACACTCACTAGCGTCTTCATGAGTTGCACCATGCTAGTACTGGGTTGAACTGTCTTAATTCTTCATGGCATGGATTCAACAAAGTGCTGGAAACACTCCTCCCAGAGATCCGTGAGATTTTGGTCCATGATGAAATGATAGCATCACACAGCTCCTGCTGATATTTGTCTTCTACATATCCTGGTTCTAACAAGTGATTATTTGAGTTATTGGTGCCTTCCTATCAGCCTGAAACAGTCTGGCCATTCTCCTCCGACCTCCGACATCAACAGCGTGTTGTCTTCCAGAGAACTTCTGCTTATTAGATATTTTCAGTTTTTATACCATTCTTTCTAAACCCTACAGGGTGGGGAAATCTCAGTAGATGAGCGTGGCTGGCACCAACAACCACATTCAAAGTCACTTAAATCACCTTTTCTTTTCCCATTCTGATGCTTAGTTTGAAGTTCAGCAGGTCGTTTTCACCATGTCTACATGCCTAAACGCATTGAGACACGACCATGTGTTTGGCTGATTTGAGAATTTGCGTTAATGAGCTGTTGAACAGGTTTAACAAATGAACTGGATAAAGCATTACCAACTTCCAACAGGTATCACAGTGTTGTGATTAAAACTAATGTTAGAAAAGCCTAACTAGATTACTTACTTTTAAGCGTCAAAGTGGTAAAAAAAAATCTGTTTGTCATATTGTGTGTTTTGGACAATAAAAGACTTGATTATAGTGAACAGAATTTCTTCGAAGTCTGTCAGGGTTAATGTGCACTCTGTATTCAAAGACCTGTAAATGCATAATTTCACAGTATTAGGGGTATTAGTGTTATTTTAAATATGCATAGAAATCTGAAAACAAATGTGCAGAAATGCAGTACGATCACTGTGTGTTTAACAGTTACTGAGAAGATGTTTGTCCTGCCAGCGTGCTGTTTTCTGTCTTCACTTCAAAGCACAGCTGACAGTTTGTTACAAAAAAAAATTAAAAATCTTGAATTTCCTTCACACTTTCACCTTACATGTACTCTGTACGACTGATAGTTCCCTTGCCACATTACACCTTTCTATAATGCAGACAAGGATGCTTGCATACACACACATACACATACACACACACACACACACACACAGAAGATGAATGGCTGCATGGCGTATTCCCATCTCGCACACACATAGCGACAGGGAAAATAGGGGTGGAGGAGTAACAGGAGAGGAAAGAATTGAGATGAGCCAGGAGAGGAGGATGATTCAACATGTAAGGGAGGAACTCGCCTCCGTCGCACTGTATGTCCTCTGGTGTCTGATGAGATTATTGGGTGGCTCCTCCCTCCCTCCTGGCCCTCAGCTGTGTTGTCTTAAAAAGATTAACCACACCATTGTCTCTGCCAATAATGACGGGATAACAGGGCCTCTGCCTCACAGGGAAAGTTGAAATGCTCTGCGCTAATTCCATCCCATGGAGCGTGTTGCCATCATCCGTCCTCATGAATCCTGATTACCATTAGCTAACAGCGCAAGAGATCGGATTGGGTGCCCGAGTCGCGCAATCTGTCCCACTAAGCACAGCCCAGTGCTGGGGAGGTATTCTACCTGTTTGGAAAAGACTGACGCCTCTTTCCCCAAATTTACTGGCAGCAGCAAACAGTTAACAGTCCGACAGACCACACTGTTACCCGTGAAGCCAGCAGATTATAAATAACGAGCTGTGTGGGCTGATGAGCTGCTGATATGAACCTTCTCACATCTTATCATAACGCCACATCAAATCATTATCATTTCACAACTGAGATCCAACAGCCTCTGGGCAAAACTAATTACGTCTACCTGAGTTGGAACACTGAGTACAGCATCATCTTAAAAACAGCAATCACATATTCAGAAATGACTCCTTTATGATATTTTATACTCCACAGAGGTATAATTATAATTATCCATTTTCACTAATTTACACACCATTTCATTTATAATAAAGCATAAAATATGTAAACGCTTAATGTATTTGTATTTGTCATGACCTGAGAGATGTTGACTTTACGATCATAATTCAGCAAATGTCTCTAGACTGAGGTATGCGTCTAGTACACCCTGGTCATGCAGTTTTAAAATTAACTGAGAGTTAAATCATGATTTTAAAGAAACGTTATTACCCATAAAGTCTGCAGATCCAACAAATTCAGGGGCGCAAATCAAGTTAAACCCAAATCCTGGCTTACCTTTGAGGTCGGAAGCTACCTATAGATCCTTCCATAATCTGGGAATGCAACAGACCTTCAAGTTTGCTGTCTGTCCTTCTCTGACCTTGAGTGCGTGTTATTAACTTTAATTGTTTTGTGGTGCATAACAAAGAAAAATAGAGGCACCAGCTACACAGTCATCCACTTCAACAAACTTCGGAGGTCCATCTAGATCCAGCATCCTTTGCTGCATTTATGGTGATGATGAGCTTGTGAGCAGCAGGATATCAACCAGGTAGAAGGAACATGCAAATGGCAAGAACCAACAGTAGAGGAAGTGGGTGGGTGGGTGGAGTGCTGGTGCGCTGTATGCCTCGGGGAAGAGGGGAAATGAAGAGCATGTAGCCAGTCAGCCAGTCAGTGGAAGCATTTAGGTTCGCTGAGGCAGAGATGGGAATGCACAAATAGCAGGAGAAGTGGGGGCAAGGGAAGAACCAGCAGGAACTAAACGATCGATACCGTCCTCCGTCACTCACCTCATTCACTATGACATTTGTTGAAAACCTCTCGAGGACAAGCTCTACAGCTGTACATGCCTATTCGATTAAGATGCCTGCCTGATGTTTTGCTCGCATTCCCCTCTGTGCCTCCTTTGGCATGCCCTATCTTCATCTCTGTTTCCCCACATTATCCCTGTTTATCTCTCTTGGCTCTTATGTTTTTCACCAAAGTTAGTTCAGGGACTAAACTCGGGAACTTAAAGCTTCTTTTATGTATTCTGTGTATTCAACTAAACATGCCACACAATCCCTGAAGTCTTTGTGACGTTGCACACAAGTTATTATCTCACAAGCACAAATCATTTATTATTTGAGCAGTGTTAGATGTACAAATGCATACACAGAAAGCTAGGCCTTCTGTGTATGCATTTCTAGTTTTAAGCTCAGCACTTTGCTCTAGCTTTGTATTCCCAAAAAAGTCGAGTCCATTCTTTTAAAGATCAGTTGCATCTCCAGTTCCTTCTGTTGGCAACACATTAAAGACATTTCATGTTTGCTTACAGTGTGAATGATTGTTGATTTGTGTTTGAACACTAAGCAGCGTGCAGTGCTGCTAACTTGGCCTGCATTCCAGGGCACACGGGGAGAAAACGCCCACTAAGCTGCTCGTTTTCGGGGGTTTAGAAGTTAAATTTAAGAACCTATCTCAGGTGAAATGCAGACATAGTCCCTAAGTTCATAAAAAAAGGTTGTGTTCTGGAAAACTTCTGGGGTTGAAAAGAGTGTTTTGTCGCCTGTCACGACAGAACATTCTGTTGAAATTTATTTAAATCTTCACTGTACTCGAGCAGCCTCCATCAATCATGTCAAAGCAAACACTAAGAAGTTATTGCAAATCCCATCTGACCCTGGTATGACTCCGTTTCATATTCACCCCCCTTCCCGTACTATGTGAGCTAATCCCTCTTTACAGTATGTGTCTTCTTTCTTTCTCTCTTGTTCGTCGACTTTCTCCTTTGCCCACCCTGCGTGACCATGTAATTCAGCCTGAACAATACAGCAATGCCTCCTGCAGCCACTGTTCCTTAGGAGCTCTGATTTTTTTCTCGTGTCCCCCCCTGCTGTGTTTGTCAGGAACACAGTGTGTCAGCACCTAAGGAAACACCTTAACAAGGCATGGCAGGGGCAATCATGGAGATATGGTTTGCCCCATTCAGCCACCTTTTCCTTTTTCCATCCTCATCGTCTCTCTCATTTTTCCCCACTGTCTTCTCCTCCCCTATACGCTCCTTCTTTCACTCTATGTATATCTTCTACCTACCTTCTCTCCGGGCCACCCTTGCGCTCATCATATCCTCCACTTCAGCAAATGCTTCTGCTTTCATTTACTTTATTTTCCTGTCCACCCCCAGTCGGTGACAGCATTATTTTTAGACACTCTTGGCAGTGTGTAGCAATGTTTGTGTGTGCAAGTTTAGGAAGCTGACCCGATTTCCTAGTCATCTCAATGCCAACTTCATTCCTAACATCTCCTTCAAGTGTGGCCCCCGACAGGGAAATAACACCTGTTCACGGCACCGTAGGTGTGCCAGCTGGGCCAAATACAGAAGAGAAGCAGGGAGGAGGTAAAATACAGGGATCGAAGGAAGGAATGAGATATTTGGGAGGGGAAGTGAATGTCCAGCAGCTGCCCAGACCCCAAGGGAGCATACTTGGGGTATTAACCTCCATCAAAAACAGGTCAGAGTCCCTGAAACACTGTGACAAGCTGGGATTAAAAGCGTGGATTTGGTAATAGTTATGACTGATAACCACTGAAATAGACTTAACTTTAAGATCTAACATTGATGCTCACTGCATGTCATCAGTGTCCGGATCTGAAGTAGTTCTGCCTTTTGCCCTGGCTCTCTTTTTTCATTTATAAGACTTTGTTTGTGCTAATGTTTAATATGTACAGCTGCACTCAATACTGGCAGTGCTAGGGTCAAAACATGTGTGCTGTTATTGCAGTTTCTAAACAATATCCCATCTCAAGCCACCATCTATGACAGCCACCTCTTTACTTTCCAGCATACACGTGTTGGCATTTGCTGTGAAGAACATTCGACTTCTAAGGTGGTCATAGAACAACTGTCCAACTCACGATGAATATTTGAGGTTTCAGAGGAAGTCACGGAAACATGCAATGTGATCCACAGGTGAACAACATCTGAATGACTATTTAAAGTATTGGAATGAACCTTTTCTAACCTTTTAAATCCATTCAATTTGCATCTAGAACAAAAAATGTAATTTGTCCAGCGTAGCCTGGTGTTTGAGTCATGACTAAATACCTCATATAGCTTTTATTAATGCCTTCATAATAAATAAATTATTGTAGTAGTCAAACAATATCATAGTCATGGTTGAGGTATGCTGAAGGTCAGAGCTAGCCTGTTAGATGTGAAAAAAATCAGAGTTGTAACAAGTGCAATTCATTAATTGTCTCTGTATGCTTGATCCTTTTCAGTCTTAAAAGATTTTGGGAATCTTGGGCTGGGATTACCAGTCCACTGCAGAAATAACACAGACAGGAATTTGCAATTTAAAATCTCAATCCTTTCTGACCTGCACGTCTGTCTTCAGAGTCTGTAATGAAATCCGTCTTGAAGAAGCCCAAACGGCACAGGAATAATGCAGGCCTGCATTAAACCCAATTAAATTATCCATTTATTTTTTTATTTGCTTCAACTGGTATCCTTAAAATGCATTGAAGCTGGAAAGTAACAGAAAATCGGAAGACAAAGGAAACACAAAATGACCAGCCTAATCCACAAGGACCTCTCAGCTGTATCTGGCGACCTTGTGGAGGGAAGTAATGACTATTTGATCATTAGAAGATTAAAACAATACAACACCACAATAAACTTAGATTCACATCCATGAGAGAATAGGTCAGGATCATTCAAGTCTTGCATTAACCCATAGTCTGCTGTGTCCTTGATCTCACATCCTCTGTTTTCTACACTGCTTCCTTCCCATCATCCCCAACTCATCTCTGTTCAGTCACCAGCTGTTCACACATCCAAACCTACGCCTCTTTCGCTTCAAGTCTGCTGGGGAGGTGCACAGATCGTCTGCCTGCTATGTCCTTCTGGCATGCAGCAACCACTTGGATTCTCTGCTTCTCGCTTGCACACAGCCCTCATTCATTCAATTTGAGTCCACTCCACAGCCAGGCATCATTAGTTGGTAACCATTAGATTTATCTGTCTGTCTGTGTGCAGGAAGGCCGCAAGACATAGACTGATGTAAATCAATGCAAACAGGGATGACATATGACAAGGTAAGGAAAAAAAATGACATAGGAACATGGTAGACAAAGCGTGGCCCACAGGGAAGAGCTGGCTGACATGCTTTAAATGAGTGTCATCTGATCAGGGCAGAGAGTTTGTCCTTCAACACGCTTTCCCCTTTGGACACAACAGCACTATGGATAGTGAGCAAACATGTTTAGGCAACTGAGTAAACAGTTCTTCCAAGTATTCCACTTCTTAGCCAGCACTGCTGGGAATCGGAGTTTTGAAACTGGCATTTTAGGACATACAGTAAAAGACACGTAAATTATATAAGAAAAGAAAACACTATTTTATTATATTACAAATGTGCAACTGAATTACGTCTTAAATCTTAATTTATATAAATATCCATTTAAAGTCATAGACTGCTCCACAGCATTTTTTCTCCCTCCCACAGGAACTGAAGTCAGCTGAGTATGCAAAAAACTAAAAGACATGATGGATGTTTTTTTTCTGCCTATCGTCCAGGTGATTAAGGAAAAAAAATGTAAAAGCATAGTTGTTTAATTTGAATTTAGCACAACAAAGATGTAAAGAAAAATGTATTTAAAGTAATGTGCTACTGTGGGATGTGTTACACCCAACCAATTTAGACCAACAGTTTGAATACACGACTATCTGCAGCCCTGTGAAAAACTACGATTTAGTAACTTGGAGAAGCACATTTAGCAGCAACAGCAGCTTCATTAGTCTCTCACATAGTTGTGGAGGTGTTTTGTCCCACTCTTTTCATTGAGGTTTGCAGAGATTCATTCGTGCACAGCTCTCTGAAGGTCCCGCCACAGCATTCAGTCCAGCTGAGGTCTGAACTTTGGCTGGACAATTGCAACATCTTGATTCTTTTATTTTTCAGTCATTCTGTTGTAGATTTGCTGCTGTGCTTGGGATCATCATCCTGTTGCATGACCCAGTTTTGGCCAAGGTGTTGGATAAATGGCCATACATTTGACTCCAGAATACTTTGGTATACAGAGGATTTCACGGTCGACTTAACGACCAAAAGGTGCCCAGGTTCTGTGGCTGCAAAACAAGCCCAGAACAGCAACCCTCCACCGCCATGCTTGACAGTTGGTATAATGTGTTTGTGCTGATAAGCTCTGTTTGATTTTGTGCATTATGGCCAAACATCTCCACTTTGGTCTTGCCTGTCCAAAGGACATTGTTCCAGAAGGCTTCGCAAGCCATTTTCTTGGCAACCCTTCAACAAGTCACACATGCTCAGTCTTTTTCTAATTGTACTGTTGTGAACTTTGATATTTAACATGCTAACATACACAGCTAATCTGAGGCTACAACTCAAGAGCTGTAGCTCTTAAGTTTCATGCAATCTCTCTAAACATTGCAAAGTTGAAAGATGTCCACTCTGGAAAAGATTGTGGATTTGCATTAACACACACCTGAATGGTCCAATCTAGCAAAATTTCTGCTTTTATAGAAGTGCTCACATGATCAGTTAATCAAGTATATTAAATTAGCAGCAAGTGGCTGCTACTTACCCTTTTAATTCCTATGGAAGCTGCAAGGGTGTACGCAGGTTTCACAGAACTGCATAGAGTCCTGTGGAAACTTTCTTTTTCACATGACTGCAGGTCAATTTTATATTACTCGTGACTTCATAAATAAAATATTCGTATTATTTAACGCAAAAAGATTCAGTTCAGCCTTGTAATGTGTTAAAGAGACACCTAAATGAAATAGTAAGATCACATTCAAGTTTTACAACAAGACAAGAGAGCTCATACAGAGAAAAAGTCAACACTTTCAGATGCTGTAAGATTGTTAGAAGTGCAGCCTTAAAGGGGCTTAAGGAGTTCAGAATTTCCTACACAGTTATATGCTACTATAATAAGTCGTTTCTGGTTTGTTTAAAAACTGAATCATGCATACATGCTTTTAACATGTTGGTCCAGGGCTCATGTTGTCCATTAAGAACTCTCCCAAGTTATATAAGGTATGCAATCAGGTATCTTTTGTTTACACCTCATGATTCACCTTTTACCACACAAGCATGCAACACACCACATCTCTTTCTTTATAAAAACAATTAAGAAAAGTTCATTTAATTTGCATAGAAGATTGATGAGTCATCCAGAGCACCCCTATGTTTAGTTGTCAGTTGTGGGAGGCGTTCACTAAGTTTGACTGTGCCTTGCCTCTCTTCTCACCAGTGAACACTCAAAACTGCAGATCAACACACATTTCAAAAGGACACGCCTTTTCATTCATGTCAACCTTTTTCATCCTGAGAAATCGAGAAAAAAACCCCACTCTGGCATGAATAATTTATATTACCAAACAGATATGAATGAACTTTGACTGGGAGCCTCTGTCTCACAGCTGAACAAACAACGCTGCTCACGTGACCAAAACCTGAGCAAACCACCATAGCCACATGGACTCTATCTCTCTTAACTCTGCCCTCAGTGAAAGTACTGTAGCAACAGAGCAGCACACGGCGAACCATCAACATGCAGAAGCACTTTAATGAAAATTGGATGAAAACTGGGTTTAAATGTGGGTAAAAAGCAAATAAATTCTGACGGTTCTTTCAGTGCCAGATGCACTGTCATTGTGAATGCGAAATGTAAACTGTGTGCCAACACTACATCTTATATTGCTCTCAACATTTCTCACCAAAACTACTTAATTTTGAGGCTAAGCAAGTGCATCCATTCTAATAGAGAGCTTTGAGAGCAGCCTTATTTTTAACCAATTTGAAACGGCCAGTTCACCTCACTTTCCTCCTAATCACTGCTAACTCTTTCTGGCCTGAGGAGGTTGAGGAGATCTGTGCCTATCACTTGCACCAGCTGCTTCTTTTCACGCAACAATGAGATGCTTTCACCGCTGGGAAATGACTGGCTGCACGTGGTCATGCTATCCTACCATCCCAACCAACCTAGGTAAGTAAATGTTGAACCAACATGGCATCAGGAAATGTGGATAATACACTCTGAAATACTAAACCTCTGTCTTTGTTGTTTTGCTTGCTCCTCTTCTCTGAATACGTGGACACACACTGATACAATGAATGAAAACTTATGACTATTGTATAAAAAGATAATACAATAACAAGCTAATAAAAGTAAATGGAAAGTTATAGATATAGAAAATCTTTTAAGGAAAATTACAGAAGGTCATTCAGCAGAATATTAAAAAAAACATCACTAACTGAAGCAAATCACAGCCATTAACCATGTTCCACAGTGGGAAATGATCACTTTTTGATGTGTGCTGAATAATTTCCAGGTAAGTGGACTTTGAGAACAATAATCTTTTTTTTCTGTCTCTGACCAGTGACAAATCTGGCTCTGGACTACACATCCTGACTCAGAGAGTGACACAACGTCATGTGACCAAAATGGTAAAGAAGAGGAGGGAGAGAGAGGAAGAGAGGATGAGGAGGTGGATGATGTCACCCTTAGTGACTTTTCTATTAACAAACATGAGTAATAGACTACATATCTGATCATCAGAAGTGCGGCCATTCCTAAAAAAACAAAGTTAGAAAGAAGCTGAGGAGGAGGAGGTAGGGGGGCGGACAGTTGTTTCTTTTGACCAAAGTCTGTGCAGCCATGCATAAGGTGTGCATGCATGATTATATAAGAACATCTGCTAAACCTTTTGCACATGGATGTATGCAGGTACACAGACATGCACACACACACACACACACACACAAACACACACACACACACCTAGACCTTGTTTTATGTTTGTGCGCATACTTAAGATACATTTGGTGAGCTCAGAGAGGAAGAGTAGCAGCATTAGAAGGCTCATTAGCATAATGCGGGATGCAGGGAGAGATGCCATGTACTTAATTTGCTTTTGCCTGATCCTGTCTGATGGTATGTGTCACATACACCCTGAGCAACTCCCCAAGCTCCACCGCCACACATACACATCTACCCAGTCTGTCCTCCCTACAGTCCCATCTCTCCCTCTCCTCTTTTCATTTCTCATCTGTCTTACTATCCAATAACACCATCCTCCTTCCTCATTCTCATTCTCCTCTTTCTCTCTCTGCTATCCTCCCATCACTTCTTACCTCATGACTCTTCTCTTATTCACTTCCTCCTTTCTCTTATTTGGTCCTTTGTTCTGCTTCCAACACTGGACTTCAGATTTTGGACAATCTGATAAAAATGCACATATTCTGACACATTTTATTTAGATTACATTATATTAAAAAGTGCTAATTGGAGGTTTATAACAGGTTGTTGACTTTTGTTGCATGCCACTTCCCTCTGTCTGCACTTATTAGCAGCAAAATGCAAAGTTTTAAAATAAGAGCAGACAATCAGAAGTCTTTTAGTGTTATATTAAAGAATAAAATGAGTTTTTATACAATGCTTTATCAGCCTTTAATATTATGTTACTGTTAAGGCATAAATGTTTTACATATTCATGGTTAGACTCAACTAAGGTTGAGCAAAAGTATTTCTCTTTTAAATGTAGAGTTTAAGTACTATAAAATGGAAATGATTAAGTAAACTACTACAAATACCTCAAAATTTTAGTGCACAGGCTTAAATGTACTTAATCACAGAATGTAGCAGATAAATCTAATCATCTAAATAATCTGTAGCGTTATATCAGCTTTAATGTTCCCTCCTCATGCTCTTCATACATCAAACTTCTCTTCTTTACCTCCTGCCTTATCCAGGGACTCCTCCCCCCATTTAATTTCCATGCTTCCTCCACCGCCTGTCATGGCTCATCTTTGTCATTAAAAATTAAAATGTTGTCTGCCTTTTTGCTCTCATTAGAGATCACACAGTCTGGGGTAAAAAAAAAAAAAAAAAGACAAAAGGAACGTGAGCGATGCAGGATGACAAACCCACATGAGCCTGATTTAAACCTGCAACACTACAAATTCATGGCACACCCCTCACTCGGGTGAACTATGAAGACACCCTGTCTAATTTCTATGGCTTCCTCCGTTGCCTCTTGTGGCCCCTCTTCGTTATTAATCTGACACTTTCCTTCCCCCTGAGTCAACACTTTCCCGGCTCGATATTGCCTTGCCTCGCAGCCAGATGAGGGGAGGGGGGGGAAAAAACCCAAAAAAAACCACGCAAACATGCGCTTTGAATTTTGACAAAGAATGGCATCCCAGACTAATCATGTCCAGAATATTAGGTCAGTCTCGCTTGAATGAAGGATTGAAATTTTTTTATAAAAGATACTAAAAGCCCTGGCGTGACAGGAAAGAGATGTGGTAAACGGCATTTTCCACACCTGTCATCGACTTTGGTTTGCGGTATTTTAAATCAACATCACTCTGCATGGTCCTGACAGTACAACCAGCCGCTTCATAACACAGATGAGCGCAAAGCATCGAAAAGAAGAAAAACAGCAAGTAAAGCTCTGTCTTAAGGGAACTAAATCCTCCTACCAGCACTTCTAAATCCCTGAATCTCAATAATAACTAAGGTATATCGATGTATACCTGTACAAAGAATTTTCTTTAGCATTTTCTATTTCTGTTGTTTGAGTGAAAGATGCAGTGCTTTGTAAGGAGATTGACCACCTTTCCATACTTTTTAACTGTGTATCCCACAAAGGTTGCAGAGGCTATCAAAATATATCCTTATATGTACAGCTATGTATCCATGCAGCTGTGTTTGTATAGTAGTGTGAAGTGAATATAAATGTATAAAAGGTCAGATTCAGTCACCAGAAAATTCACAGTGAATCAAACTGCTCGTTGGAAAACCCAACGAATGAATTCCAGAGGAGGTGTGAACCCAGAAAGTTAATGAAAGAGTAGACAGTACAAACACGACAGGCACACAATCCTAAACATGCATCCACATATAGAGAAGAACATAGGTGCAGGGAACTCAAAAGCAGCATAAAAGGTCACTGTTGCTCACACTGCCTTGAGCAAGATGTAATGATGTGTCACTGAGCTGTCAGGCAGAAAACTACAGCCAGTGGAAAACCCTCTCTGCGGCTGCCTGTCAGTCCCCCCAAAAAGCCACGTCTGAGCTGCACAACACCTGCACACACAGACGTAAACGCTCCTGCATTTCACATATGGGGTTTTCGAAACGTAAACCTGGCTAGCTCATGCATATTGCCTCAAAATCCTTTTCATACATACAAACGCAACCCCCATCTGCAGCAGACTGTGACCAAACATCACTGTAGAGCAGCAGAGCAGTCCCTCCGTGATGCTCACGGCTGTTTCTCTCGACTCAGCTGCAGCAGTGAACATCAGACCCAGCTTCGTACAATGACTGAGCAGGATGAAATGACTGTGAGTGCAACAGAAGCCAGCGCGGGACTGTCGTTACCAAAAAGCTGTATCAACAACAGTGTGATAGGTCATCGCTTTGCTGCCTCGCTCTGTAATCCAAGATCAACAATAATATTACACTGCTTTGTCCACGTCTGCCATCATAATGCCTGGACGGGCGCCAGATGTAATTTCCTGATTGACCCGAGAAGGTTTTTTCATATTATCAGATTTGAGAGCTCGGGGTGAGCATCCAAGGTTTTTACACGGGATAAGGTCAAGATAACAATGTGGAAAGGGGCAGGTTTCCTAGCAAGCAGTGCACACATTTGGCAAAAACATAGTCACTACTAGCTGAATTTACTCATGACAGGAAAAACAGGAAAAGTTGAGTCATTCAAAGAATTTCACATGTTGTTAATGAACTTCTTTGAAGAACCAATTTACGACCCTACGTCACCAGGACTGTGAACTTGCATTTGGTGAGTTGCATCTTATGTTGTTGTTTTACATTATGAGTAAAAAAAAAAAAAAAAGAGTTAAGGGGAAGCAGTTATCCCCCCATCAAACTCCAGAAAATTATATCTAAATTATATAAATGTAGTACTAAATTATACTAGCATACATTTAAAAGAGGAAGTGTTATTTCCACAGAAGAACTACAAATGCACTAAGTTAAATATGATATTATGACATGTCATTTGGGACAAAACAACAGTTACACTGAGTTAAATGTATATTATTATTTTTTTCTAGTTTGTGGCAATTTTTTTACTGAACATGTTCAAATGTTAAGATGCAGGTAATTGTTCTCTATTGCTCTTTTCTATTATATAGCCCAGTATAAGCCAACACTACAGTAATGACTGGCTCTTTGTGCTGTGGGCAAATAAAATTGCGGTAAATGCAATATATGTGATAAAAGTGGGTCATTTTAGCTGGTTGCTAGGTGGTTACTAGGCATGTATAATTCAGTGTGGATACAAATGATGTTATTGTAATGCAATTAAAATGAAAGCATGCTTTCATAAGGTTCTGTAGGTGCATAAAGGGCTAAAAACAGATCATTATAGCCCCTTGTTAAGTGGTTGCCAGGCAGCATAATGGCGTCATAATATATCACGAATACCTCGGTTTTTGTAGATACAAATGAAATGTTATTGTTGTGAAATTAAAATGATAAGATGGTTTCTTGAGGTGCTGTAGGTGGATAAATGCTAAAAACAAGCCATTTTAGCCTGTTGTAAGGTGGGAGTGAGGCAACATGGTAACATCATAATCTCTGAAGTACATGTACACATGTGGCTGCCCAATTCCTGATGGTCTAGCAGAAGCTTCAGGCCGACGAAACAGACACAGGTTTTGCATATTATACGATGAAGGAATTCTGTGAGTTTTTATCTCTTTTTACAAAATGTAAACAAAACTGCATCATTTAATTAAATATTTAATTACAGAGTATATTTAATAAAGTACTTACTTTAAAAATCAAAACTATTATGTTACAATGGATGTGAATAAAAGTAACTCTGTTACAAAGTATAACAATGCATGTTACTGCAGAATACATACAAGCATATCTATACCCGTAAATTACTACAAGTTCGATAGTTTCCACTTAAAGTAAAGTGAAACAGTGTATATTAAGAATTAAGTGGGTGGTTTAGCTGACATAATAAACACAAATGACTTTTGACCAGTGACTAGATTTAAATCTTGTCTTGTCACCTCGAGCTTAACTGACCTGGTTGAGTTAAAATATTTACAAGTGACTAACATTGATTTTAGATCGATTTTAATGCCTCTTCTAACTCTGGTTGGGGGTGAAATGCCTGACTGTCTGTGTTGGATCCAAAAGTGTTTCCGGCTAAGGTCCAGCAGACAAACCATATGGTTGTGTGTAGTCCATTAAAACTCCTTGGTTAGGGTGAGGGTTAGGAAAAGGTGGAGTGAAAAGGAAAAGGTCAGTAACTCCTGAAATCAGAGACAAATCAGACCTCGACCAAGAAGCGGTGCAATCCTCAGTTTATGCCCCCAATCATAGCTGCTTACAGTGCCTCCCTAACTACAGTACAGTTACTGCTTGAGATGCTGGCACGACCAAGTGTCAAGCAAAAGTAATTAGAGATGATAGTGTAAGCATTTTTCCACAGCTGTACAGAAGTGGGATGCTGTGCATACATGCAGTAGCTACTGTTACTTTTTGATGACTCCTCGGATGTGGCATTCATCCACTCGTTCGCATCAAATACACCTCGCCGTACAGCAAAGACCAGCAAACATGTAAATCCACAGAGAGGTCGTATACGGGTAAAGCTGTGATTTGCTGAATATTACGGGAGTAAGGCAGAATGGGTTATTCCCACCAGCTTGGCTGCTGGCCTTCATGAGCCCACTCTGCCTCTGATCCCACTAACTAATCCTGAAATGTCATCTATTTTCAAATTACCTTAAGGAATGAGCTCACGCAGACAAGGAGGAGGGGGAAAAAAGGGCTAAACAAGAGTGTGGATCACAGCCCACTTGGGATATGAGTCTTTAAAAGCAGCAAGCAAGACTGTCAGAGAGGATCTCTGGTCTTTGAGAAGTCTTTGTGCACTCTGCACCACCTTCTTCTAATTCTGTAGTGTTACAATCTATTTACTCACCCATTTCTCTCTGTGTTCTCATCGTGTCTCTATCTCTTTTGCCTTACCATATTTTCTCTAATTCTTTCTCCTGCTACATTGCTCTTTTGCACCCCCCGTTAACAAGACTATAGAGTGCCATAGCAAAGGTAGAGATGTCTGTGTGGCGAGGATAAAGAAAGAAAAGAGAGGAGAGGCAAACAGATACAGATGACAGCTGTGGGAAAGACAGAAATGCACGAGGAGAGGAAAAGAAAAAGGAGAAGATGTTGAGTCAAATATATAATGAGGCAGGGAGCATGGGGGGACTAGAGACTGAGGCCGGAGAGATGGAAAGAGGAGTGGAGAAACAAGAAAATACCAGGAAAGAAAAAAAAAAAAAAGCAAGAGAGGGAACACATAGGAGGAAAAGCAGAGCAAATTTGGCAGAT
This sequence comes from Haplochromis burtoni, assembly GCF_018398535.1. NCBI lineage: Eukaryota > Metazoa > Chordata > Actinopteri > Cichliformes > Cichlidae > Haplochromis > Haplochromis burtoni. The sequence goes on along the minus strand of NW_024582537.1, from coordinate 787,712 downwards.
AGGGGCTAAAGGAAATACAGGAGATGTTTTCCTCTTCCTTTTATTTCCCCCCAGTGTCACCCTGATTATATAAGCACCACGTGCTAAAAATAAAGCCTGCAGTACAAACTGTGAATGTGAGGCTCTGTGTGTGCGCGTACCAGTGTGTATCTCCCTCTTGTGCACACATGCCTGCACTTGATGCTCACAGAAAAACACACACACACACACCAACCGAACGACAGTTACACTTCAGACGGAGGCACACATGCAGCGGCGATGAGCCGATGTGTTTGCGCACCACACATTCATGCATGCGCACGTACAGCCCAGCCCGGTGAGCCGGGAAACGGGTGCAGATTCTCGCTCGTTGCCATGGCAACGTAGCCTCCTTCAAATGGAGAGGAGAAGTGCTATGACTTCCTGGAGGGACAGAGCAGAGCAGAGCAGAGGCGCTCCCACAACCAGCATGCATCACATCATCCTCCTTGGCCTTCTCCCTTTCCTTTCGCTTCTGCGCCTCTCCTCTCTTTCTCTTCTCTCTTTGTCTAATTTCCTCCTCTCAAGTCCTCGCTAGTGTTTCATTGGTCTTATTTTCCTCTGTGTGTTTACTTGACCCCTCCAGCCAACCCCCGCGTATTCATAAATCCCATCATCAGCACTCCAGAGAGCCCTCACTGACTTGGGGCCAGGAGCCAGAGGGCTGGGGCTGCTGTGCCTCTGGAGAGTCAAGGATGAGTCTGCCACTCATCCCCTTCACACCTTCATCAGTAATCTCCTCATGTGCTGCTTGTGATGCGCTCCCCTCCATCCATCTCTATCAGCGCCTGGCAGGGGTGAGACAAGGGCCTCTTAGAGCCGCTTTCATCTGTTTTAGCAGCTCCACTCCTGCAGCCGAGGACCACATCACATCAGCTTCCATCAGGAGGACGCCCGGGGAAAACGAGGGTGTCCAGAGATAGAGTGGGAAGGGTACAGTTACTGGAAACATGTGATCCATCCAGCTGACACTTATAACTGTGGCAAAAGAGCAGCGACCCAAACACTATCTGGGGCTCGAGAGATTTTTTTTCCCCCTCACAGTGAGAGCACGTGCATTCACACGAATAGCAACACTCCAGTCAGTAAAGCACTAGCGGTGCATTCCCCAAAATAATGATGACACAGGTACAATCTACACACACACACAGTCACACACACACATGCACTTTGTAGAGATTTTGCAGTTTCAACACAGATTCCCTAGCAACAACGGCTGGGCTGCTGCCATCACGGAGTACCATGAGAGAATTGGCTGTGCTCAAAAGAACATCTAAATGTAACAAACGTGAAACCTGTAAAATACTTTTGTGCTGTCAGCTCCATGTTTCCACTTTAACACCTGCCAGGTAGAATCTATTTGGCAGGGAAATCACATCCCAATATTTCAATCCACTGATTTTTTTTAAAATTCATTACTGATATCTACAATGTAGTGGTTTACACATTTGGCTAACAACAGAAGATCCCTGCTTGAACTTGAAAGCAGACACAGATCCCTTTGGACTTGCATCAGGAAGGGCATGTGCCCTGAAAGATCTGCCAAATCAAGCATGCAAAGCTACTCCTTGTGAATAAGGGAAAAGCCAAAAGTAGCTATCGAAACGTCTGAACCCTCCCTTAATTAATTACCCTGCAACAGGTCCAGGCTGCTCAGGGCTTCACATGAATTTGGTGTTGTGTGTGAATACAAGAACTTAAATATAGTCGGTTACTCCTCTGTACCACAGAACTCAAACAATAAATGCCAAACATGTTCTTTATCACAATGAGCACAGGCGTCACAGTTTATTTTGAGCCAATCTCCCATAGATTATAATCACCAGTACATCAGAATTGGTCCATCAAGAACATCATGCTTGTCCATAAACATGTCATTTGCAATTAAAATATTAAGAGAATACCCCCCATCCTACAAAACTATATCTTTGATATCTTAGATAATCATCCTTTAAATGTTCAGCATGTAAAATAATTAACTTTTTAAGCTCTTTAAGGCAGAGTTGCTGTTTTTTAATATCCTGGCTTAAATTTCTGTGGATCATTGAGCAACGACTGTTAGTTTCTACCATCACCAGTGTGCCCTGAGGGCAGACTGAATGTAACACGGATTCAGTTTCTCACTGTGAGATACAAAGTTGCATTACGTGAGGATACAAGCGAGTGCAGGCTGGTTAGCGTGCTAAATTCAGCAGAGATTTCTGCAACACAGTACATACATATGAAAGTCAGCATTTGAAATGACTGCCGTTATTCATCAAAACAACCTGAATTATATCTGAAAAACTTTCTTTTTACTTGTATTTGATCATTATGAAAATGTTGAGAAGGATTGCACAGAAAATGAGTGAAAAAGCAGCCAATATCCAAAGAAAAGTGTTGACAGACCTATCAAAGGCCTGCAGAAGTATTGCCAGATACCTCTTTAAAAAGATTTAGACTTTCAAGACGTTTGCACAACCCAGTACTCTTAATAATTTTAGGTAATTTTGAAGGTTATAAACTATTTTTGAACTAAATGTCTAACATATTGGATCTTTAAGTGCTCGCAAATTACGTGTAGTCATCTTGCACTGGTCCTGGTTTTACACATTTACTTCTCTTATTTTGACCTGCACATTCAGTCCATTCAAAGAAAAGTCTTGCTTCTTAGTTTTGAGGAGGTATGCGACACACTGAGCGCTAAGCTCGGCTGCAGAGAAAGTAGCTTTAATGACTGAAAAGCAGATTATAGAGCAGCCTACAAACTCTAAGAGCCACCTTTCAGAGCTATTCCCACTCCAAAAACAATTTTTTTAAGCTTTTGGGGTTCCTGTGTTTGGCACAGGAATGAGGATATTTCTATATAAACTTTTTTTAGTTAACCAGTTAGTTAGAAAAATTTGCTAACATGCTACGATGATCAAATCAAAGCTGATAAGATGTGTCAGAAGCAAAGTGATCAGCTCCCAGCTAAATCAGTGCAGAAATTAGCCATGTCAAACACAATTTTCACTCCAGACAGCCACGACTTTCATGTCTTCACTTGAGAAACCCAGTGTGACATTCACAGTCATTGTTGCCCATGACCTCAGGACCTCTGTCACGACTCCCAGAAGGGACATTACATCATCTGAAAGCTTCCTACAAGCATGTGTACTTATGTACAACTCACAGAAACAAGCTAGTGTGATATAGTCTTTGTGGCGGAGTGTGGTTTGTGGCTCAGCTACAGGGGAGGGGTGGAGCGGTGGGTTTGGGGGACAGTGCCAGAGAGGATGGGCCGGCACAGCTGAGGTGCATCACGTTAACCACGCTTTCCCTATTTCAGTAGCTGCCAAGGCCCGGAAGAGGTGTGTGAGGTTTGGAGAGGAGAGCAGTGGACTGGAGCACGCTGGAAAGCGTACAGCTGCACAGGTGGATACCTGTGACAGCAAAATAAAAATGAGTTTGCTAAAACAACCTGCAGAATCTTTGGGTCCTTGTGTCACAGTCTTACTTACAGTTTAAGCTTTTTTTTAAAGCATCATTCCTCACTGCTCTCTCACTGCTAATCTCCTCATTGCATACCACATGTATAATGTATCCTTGGGTGATATGATCAAGGCTTGGTATAAATTCAGACAGAAAACTAATCCACATTTGGTCTCAGGGTAACTTTAGATGGATTGTAATCCTATAGCCTCCAACGAGGCCCCTGAAATTCATGGACATTAGAGGAATGTGCTGGGTCTCTTTGGCAGATAGACATATACAAATAGCGTATTGACACAAACACATTTGGAGCCATTCACACACGTATCAACTTCTTACAAGGTTGCACCAGCTAACTAACCATCTAGCTCATCTTGCAAAAATCCCCTTCATCTCTTGCCACAAATAAAAACCTGGAGGGCATCCCAAAGGCCTTGTCACATGGGCAGCCATCTACACGTTTTATTGCTCATCCCAAAGTGCCTTCTACAGCCCGTAAAACGTGGTCACGCTATCAGGCAAAGACACGTACTCACAGGCCACATTGGTACGTGTAGGATACAGCAACTGATCTCTTTCTGTGTTGTTCTGTTAGTATTACTAAGATATTCATTCAGAGTGTTTCACAGCATGTGAACAATGCAGACAGCCTGTTATGCTTAAGCTGACATTGCTTGGCTGACATTATGACAGTCTGACAAAAATAAAGAAAATAGATGCTTAGATTAGACGGTCTAAAAATACCTGATTTAGCATGGAAACTTCAAGCTGAGGGGGAAACTTGTACCCCACCGGCAGGTCTTATTTTTCCTATTTCCATGTCTCAGCGTGCAGCTTTCACATCACAGATTTGCTTTCTCTTTCTCTCTGCCTGGGTTTCTCAGTCAGTCACAAGCCTGTCTCCAAACCAAATCAAGAGAATGGAGAGTCCCACTAGCTCTCCCTTGTCGTCCCGTTGCTTTTGTCAGGCTCTCCAATTATTGCTGCGTTCAAAGAACGGACTCTCACCCAAAGAGCACAGTTCCATTTTCAATTCGTTTTCATTCAAAGCCACTTTAAGGCCTATGAGAATTCACTGAGAGACCCACGTAGTTGTTGTGCTCCCTTTTTTTCCTTTTTTTTGTTTGCATATTTGTCACACTTACATGTTTCAGATCATCTAATAAATTTTAATAATAGAATTGCTCTAAATGGTCTTCCAAATTTTTGTAATATAAGTGTTCCGGGATATTTATCCTTTTGTAGTAAAGCCATACCTCTAAAGTATGGAATATTTTACAATAAACGTTTACAGTTTTCTATCCAAGATTATAAGGAGACAAAAATTTGATTTGATTGTCATTGTGAAAAACATCCGAGCTGTACCTGAACTCACGACCTTCAACATACAAGTGAGAGGTAAGAGAGAGGACTGGCTCTTGCCTCAAAGTTGATGGGACTTCATCTCCAGAAAAAGTAAAATATTTCAGAAACAGTACGAAATTTAGAAAATCAAAGCCCGCAGTGCAATGGTCATTTTCTGGTATAAATGATGTGATAAAAAAAAGAGAAAACATGGCTGACGACAATAATATTAACAGTATTAGTATACTGATTGTTTTCCTAAAGTAATGATTTGTATGTGAAACGTTCTTATACACAATTTGCGTGCAGATGTGTGCATATACACTGTTAGTGAATGAGTGCTATTGAATGGATATAATAAATATCAGTGATATGGTATCATCCTGTATACCAGTGGTTCAGCCACTTTTAGGAGCAGACAACAAAAGGTCATGTGCAGTAACAATAACCTATGCACACTACACCGGTCACCAAGTGTTGTCTTTTTGTATCATTAGTCTCCTGTATACAGGAAATGACCACAGCATCTGCATTTATTTTTGCTAGTGCCAGTCTGTTGTTGCTTAGTAACTTTAACCATTATATAAAAGTGAAGACAGCAGGTGTTAATTTACCCTTATTACACAAACTTACATTGCCCTTGGTCCACAAACTGAAACCACAAGAAAATCTCACCATCTTTTCTTGTCTTTGCCTCCCACAGCCCGACACTACTGTACATGGGCGCTGCAGGTAAACTGAATATATGTAGCAGCACATTTCTTCTGAAATGGACCACAAACATTATGCATTCGGTGTTTTTTGAGTTATCTGTGACTATCAGCACAGATATTGCATCAGAAGAACTAACAATGTAGTTTTAAGCTTTAAGCGTTTATACATATGAAAGAAAAATGACTTTTCAGTTCAAAATGAATCAGTGGTAATCAATTACTTATTGTTTTTATTAAGCAAATATGTAAAATATTGAGAATTGAGAGTAGCAAAGCAAGAAGAAGCTGTCTGTGCAGGCTTTTGGACTGTAATGCCTATTAATTTCTATTTCTTTTTTAACATTTTTGAACTAACAATGAATCAGCTGAGCAACAAATTATTCGTAAGACTAATCAGCAATGAGAAAAATCATTAGTTGCAGCCTTGGAAACAGCAGACCAAAGGACAATGTAAATCATGAGCCAAGCACATGAGTCAAACTCAGATGAACACTTGGGCTAATTCTTATGCATCTACTGCCGGAGAGGAATCGTTGACACTTCAAAAATAACTTGTGTTTTCAGTTCACAGTGGAGATTAAACCACACCATCACTTTCAGCGCTGACAATGAGATTCATCAGCCTGAGTATTCTTGGGGTGGCAAACACCTGCACTAATCCGAGCCTGAATGATGTCCTCCATCCATTATACGATGATTAAATCATTACCACCCCCCTTTCCCCCAGTCACATCACTGTTATGAACCAGACATTCATCAAGGTCCTGTCTCGGCTTTTTTGGCAAGAAGGTGAGCACTGGGAGACTGAGGATGTAGAGGAGCATCTCTGCTACGCAGCCAAGCAACTCCCAGAAAATGAGGCATGATGGGTAAAGACCCAGTGACCCGTTAGGCCTGCGGTCACGCACACTGGCACTGATGCTGAAAAGCCAAAACGAGATTTAAACAAAGCAAGCGTACTACTGCTTCAGATATCACAGCTTCAGATTAGAGGATGCTGTGAGTATTTCAAAACGTAGGTCAGCCAAATAAACACAAAGTCATACGATGACCATCTTTTTCTAGAAATACATGAAAATAGCTGCAGATTTTAGGATGTTCAGCTTGCTTAGCTTCCTCCGTAGAGTCTTAATTTTACATATCATTACTTCCAAAGCCAAGGGAATGTTTTTCCTACATACTACACAGTAAGATTAATGGTTACGGAGGTACTGAGGATAAAGTTTTTTAATGCCATGAAGTTGGCTGGATCATCATGGTAAGTTATGGCGCACACCTAACCTGCTCCAGAGGAGGTTCTATTCAGTTTCTTTTTACAATCGGCTGTAGGGTCATATTTTTTAGGTTTCATTTAAGATTCTCTCAGAGTGAAAATAGATTCTCAGCTGAGATGTGAAAAATAAAATTAGTAATGGCACCAAATTAAACTATATTTGCAGGAGTGTGCTGTGATAACTGCATGTTGCAATGGAAATTGAAATTGACACATTAATTTTAGCTCTGGAACCATTGTAAAAAGCAAAACAAACAAACAAACAAAATAAACAAACAAACGAAAGAAAACAGAAATTTGTAGAGTAGATCATTTAACTGTTTATCTGTTACTTAATAACTCTGGCCATGGGGGAGGTCTTTATCAGCAGGAAAAGCTGTAAAACTTAAAAAGAACAAAAAACAAACTGTTAAAAGTCCAAAGTTTAAGCCATATTTTCCAAAGCCCTCTAGTGGGCCAAATTGAAGTCTTTTTCTAGCCAATTCTGACCCCTGAGCCTTATATTTGACACCCCTAGTATAAGACCTGATTATAATACTTGGTTATGGTATAAAACTGTATAAATAAACAGCAGGAGGTGTCAAAAGAGCTCTCAGCAGTAAAATAAATATATTTAATCACATATATACAAGATTACAGTTTTGCTATTGCCTTATTTGTGTTGCACTTTTCAACAATGTTTTTTTTTAATATATATTTCCATGACTCAGGGGACAAGACTTCAACTGAAAAACAGCTTTAAAGTAAAAAAAACAAAATAAAACAAAAAAAACGAACAAAATAATGGCCACGGTGGAGCCAGGAATTCAAACACTAAGAATCCAGGGGAAACCACAGAACAAGGGAGCACACAACCAAGAGGGAGGATATGACAAAGGGCAAGAAGAGAACTGAGGTATAAATTCACACAAGATAATGAGGCAGAGGGCAAACCGGTGGGAGACACAGTGGGAACAAATCACAGATAACAAGACACAAGAGGAAAACCAAATGCGAAGCACAAAAGACACAGGACTATCAAAATAAAACAGGAAGTAACTACACACAGAGACAAGACTAATATAGAAGTTGACACAGAAGGACTCCAGGGAAAGGTTAGGAAAATATCGAGGCTATACCTGATGAGCCCAAAGCAGAATACTAATGAAAATAGCCATTTACATAAAACAAAGAGCTGAGATTTAGGAACTACTAATTAATCATGACTGAACTAAGAACCAGAAAAGGCCTGGTTATGTTGAACTTGCTATTGACATAACACGCTACTATAAACTTCATTAGCTAATCAGCTAGCTTGGATGCTGACATATAAGCAAGAAACATCTTATAAAATATCAGATATTTACACTTTAAGTTATATTTAAAATGGCTTTTACACTGGGTGTAACAGACTTATAGAGCACATAACTAATTGGCAAGCTAAAAAAAAAAACAGTATTGTAATATATATACATAATATTCTTTGAAATGTTACTTCTGTGCTGCTAGGTTTCAGGTGAACTTTTTTTTCACAAAACAGCTTTGCCGTGTTTTGAAATGAAACCTTTCAGCTGTTCTATCTTCCTGCCACTCCCATCTTGCCTCTGACAGCAATTAAAGCAACCGAGTCTCCTGTTCAATACCGGCTCTTCCACGAGGCACTCCTTTGAAACTGTCACTTTTCTGTGCGCGCGTCTCTCTGTCTGCATGTAACTGACAAAGACTGGGACACACCAAAAAGAAGAAAAAAAAAGATCCAGGAAAAGACATAAAGGCGGGCAGAGTGAGACGTAAAGAGGAGATGAAGGGGAGGAAGAGAGTCTAGCCAAAAAAGAGAAGAGAGAAAGATCTCAGACAGGTTGTGTTTGTTTGCGAAAGGCGAATCCCTATTTATGGGCTACAATTACCATCACATAAGACCTCAATTATTCAGCTGCAGTTCTTTTAAGCTTTCATCTGTTACACATAGGCAAAAAAAGTTCCAATCAACTCTCAAACTCACAACAAGTAAATGTCTGAGTTTCCACTCTGGCCAAACACGATCGTCATTGTAGCTCAATGATGAACAGTGTGTGTGTGGGTGGGGGGTTGTATTGCTGCTTTTGTGACACAACTCTGTTTCATACCTGCAGCTCGAGGGAGAAAATCTACAGCTTCTCATGAAATCTCATTCCCAGCGAACAATCCCTCATCAATCTATATCTCCCCCAAGTCGGAGTCGGCCTTCCCTCCCCTTTGGGTGCCATATTTGTTCTGTTCTCCTTTTGCTTGCATTCATCAGTAGGCAACAGAAATTCTATGCTACTCTTTTTTCCCCTTATTGACATTCTGATGAAATGGCCTGGCCAAAGATGACAGGCAACAGATTCCCATTAGCCAGGGCTGCCACGCAGCGCGCTGCCTTCCGAAGACACGATGTCCCATGTTTAACCACGACCCATCAACAGAGGAACACCTCCACCTCAGCTGTCTCCTGCACTCTTTTTCTCTCTCTCTCTCTCACACACACACACACTTCCTATCCACAGACTTTTTACTCCATCTTTAATCTAGGCTGACTCAGAAACAGGCCAAACTTCAAACAATCAAAGATTAAAAGTGTCTGCTACTGCCTTTATCTTGATGCCAAATTACCTTGTCAGAGTTGGCTGGGTTGTTCCCGCAAACGAGCTAGTGGATCACTTTAAACTTAGGGTGTTTAAAAAAAAACAAAAAAACAGCATAGCATTACAACTGGTAATTTTGACAGATCGACACTGCAGTAATTGCTCAATTAACAGTTTCATAAATTGTGGGAAAAGGAATTAAAGCAATTTTGAGGATGTCAAAACATCAAAGGATGGATTTCCAAAAGAGAACACATGGAAAACAACAGAGGCTTCAGAATGAGCCGTTTTAAATATCTCAGAGGATTGATGCCTGCGACGTGAAAGCAGGAGGGAACAAGAAGACCAGAGATGACCCTTCCCGACACGTTAGGAATGAGAGATGCATTTCTGCCCACTTCCATGTTGACGTCTGTCAAGCTAAGTCAAACAGAAAGTGCACTTTGAAACAGCTATTAGCGTTTCTGTAATTTAATTCTTAAATAATAGCCATGTGATTTTTTTGGCTAATATGTTTAATATATTTTTCAAGCCTATTATGTAAAGTTTGGAGTCTAATTACCAAAGGAGTTTAGAGAGTCCGATATGCATGGGAGAAAGGATTAGCATCATTACTACAGTGTAAAGCAGGGTTGGGTTCAGTTCACTTTGCAGTTTAGGGAGTAAATTATAATCTACTCTGAAATCCCTAATGTTTTTGCAAAGTTTTAATTATTATAATTAATCTAGGAAGAAATTACTGAAAATGAAGGCATTATTTAAAACCTAGAACTCTGTGTTTTTATTGCAAAACCTATAGAAAAACTAATTTATATCATAAAAACTCCAAATGCTCTTATTTGCTTTCAGACAAGAAGATAGATGATGGAATTAAGAGATTAATACCATCTCATGTTTATGAACTACCTGCAAATTTACAGCCCAGCCTGTCTAGCCCAGTGAAAAGACTTGAAACCTTCAAAATGGCCTTCAAAGTTAGATTGTAATTTACTCTACCTTAACTGACAGCCAGTATTAGTTTTACTCGCCTGAAAAGCTGAGTTAATTTCAGACTAAAGTAGCATCAGCACAGCAGAGAACAAACTAACCAAACAAAACCCTGGATACGGAGGCTTGCTGCACATAGGCCTTGTGTATGGAGAATTCAATTTAAAGAGCAAAACATACACTCACTGTTAGGTACACCCGTTCAGCTGCTCATTAATGCAGATATTTAATTAGCCAATCACATGGCAGCAACTCAATACATTTAGGCACGTGAACAAGGCAAACTGCTTAAGTTCAAACTGAGCATCCGAATGGGGAAGAAAGGTGATTTAAGTGCCTGATAGGCTGGTCTGAATACTTCAGAAACTGCTGATCTACTAGGATCTTCACACAAAACCGTCTGTAGGGTTTATAGAGAATGGTCTGAAAAAGAGAAAATATACAATGAGCGGCAGTCGTTTGGGTGAAAATGCCGTGTTAATTCTGGTGGTTTAGAGGAGGATGGCCAGACTGTTAATAGGAAAAGGAAAAGTAACTCGAATAACGACTCATTACAGCAAAGTTATACAGTGGACCATCTTTGAACGTACAACACTTTGAACCTTAAAGTAAATGGGCTAAGGCAGCAGAAGACCACACCGTGTACCAACCCTGTCTTGTGTCATTTGTAGGCTACAAATGACACAAGATCACCTAAATTGGACAACAGAAGATTGGAAAACATTGCTAGTCTATGAGTTTTAAGTTCTGTCTTACAATTTAAGGTCAGAATTTTGCGTAAACAACATGATCCATCTCCATTTTATGGATCCATTCTGGTTCAAATCAACTGTTCAGGCTGGTGGTCATGATGCAATGATGTGGGGGATATTTTCTTGGCAAACTTTAGTACAATCTGAGCATCTCAGCCTACATGAGTATTGTTGCTCATCGTGTCAAACCCTTGACCACAGTGTACTCGTCTGTTCCCTGGTTTCTGAGTCACTGCACTCAAATGGCCCACACAGTCACCAGATTATATTCGAATAAAGCAACTCTGTTATATGGTGGAATGGGGGATACACATCATGGATGTGCAGCTGACAAATCTGCAGCAACTGTGTGACGCTATCATGTCAATATGGACAATATGTTTCTAGGACCTTGTTGAATCTGTGCCATGAAGAGTTACAGCAGCTCTGAAGGCAAAAGTGGCTTTTTAAGCTGTTTATTTCTCACTTGCTAGCTATTAATAGGTTATAAGTACTACTGATTCAGCCAAACCCAAACATAATAATCAAAGCTTAACCCTACCCACATTCTGCTGGCTGACTTAGAAACAGTTAGCTTGGCTCATTCCAAGCTAAGCTAAGCAGCTGCTGGGGTAAACCTCATATTAAACAGGTACATATAAAATTGGTACCAATCTTCTCATCTGACCCTCTGCCAGAGAGCAAACTTCAAAGCATTTCTTAACTTATGCGAAGAGATTCAAAGTATCCCTGGGGACTTTCTTAAACTCGCAGTACATTTTGATCCAGTTCTGCTACAATGCACTTGCAAAATACTACAAAATGTCTCATCTGAATGCACACATATGTACCTGTACTTGGAAACCTGCTTCTGTGATTAACTCAGAGAACTAAAACATCAAGAGAGTTATCAATTGCCCACGAAAAACAGCAAAGTGACCATTATTCTGATGAAAATAACAATAGAGGAACAATAAAGAGACTCAAACAAGAGGAGATGGTGGGTTATAGGACAGAAGTACAGAGGGGAACTGCGACATTGAAGCCCATCCACTGGGACTCTATAGAGAGATCAAAGAGAATTCATAGCATTGGAAGTTTTAATTAGGCTTGTCTAAAGCCTTGCTGCCTTTCTCTTTATGAGGCCTCTGACAATGAGAAGAAGAAATACGTGCTTCCTGTCTATTTCTGGTTTCAAAGACCTGGCTCTTTGCTGACACCCACTTTGCTACAGTTTTGTGTAGTTCAATTGCAAGCGTATAGTATTCATTTTCCACTGGAGCCACTTGTTGTACAAATTAATACACTCATAGTACAACAAGCTGCAGTGTCAACCTAATAACATCTGTTATAGGTGTCACAGCTATATGATCTGCCAGAATTCCACCACCTGACTGTTTGATACAAAAAGTTTGTACATCTACATACAGCCAACTAGCAGCACTAAGAGGAGTCACCTAGCCTTCCCTTATCAGTACAGATGTTTTTACACATGAATGTCTGGAGAGACAAAGCCCCAAGGTTTTAATGAACTAAAAATATCTTGGTGGATATGATTTTATGACTGACATACCAAAAAAAACAAAAAAACAGTCCTATGTTCTGTTACACCCCCCAGGTGGATGCTGTTTTCTCTCTTGCTAAATAATCCCTCATGTTCAGTCTAGGCTCCGCCGCCTCTGTCCTGATTGGATGCTGCTCAGAGAATCTGCCTAATTGCCAATCAGCAGAGCACTATATAATCCATGGGTAGCTGTGTTTCTGGGCCCTCTGGCCATTCTGACTGCCATACTTGTGCAGGCTTGCATGCCTTTTGACGTGTATGTGCATTTTGTGTTTCCATATTCAGATTGCTTGTAGGGGAGAGCTGCCTTTTGTTTTGATCGCCTGTTGTCTCCTGTTTATGTGTTGTTAGGTAGGTTGTGGTTATAGGTTGTATATTTTGTTTCCTTTGGAGTTAGGTAAGTTTCTTTTATTTCCATATCAGCGATGTTTTGTTTGTTATGTTGGCCTTGGCTCTCCCAGAAGTTAATCCTCAGTCTGAACCAGAACTTTAATGCTAGCAGAAAATAAACATTTTAAAACTACCATCTTGACTCCTCCTTCACTATTTTACCTTTATGTTAGTCTCTTCTAACCCCTAGACTAGCCTGGGGATGTAAAAGTTCTAAAAAGGTAACAGATCCTCAACAAAATCAAGCTATGCTAAAAAAAAACAGTTTCATTCCCTGGCCTGTCACATATCTGTTGTTTGGCACAAAAGTTTAATGGATGGTGAATGCAAGATAAATATTTTTCCTACAGACAGTTACGCATGCTTCTGACATTCATTTGCTCCGAAAATCCACAATAAAAAGTGTCAGTTTGATCAAATGCCACTAACTTTTAACAATAGCTAAATAGCTATAAATTCAAAGTCCTCTTGCTCAGACGTTCTAATTTTAGTTATCAGGGTTTTTTTTCACCAGTTTGAAATGGCGCTGAAAAGAACAACAAAGAGAGCATTGATGTGCTGAGCAGGAAATTGTGTTGTGGTTTTTTTCAGTTTGTGATTGGCTCAATCAAATAATCCCGCTCAGATTATCTCGCTGATCTCACTCAGAGATCTGGCTGGACTTCTCTCCTTTGTCTCCTAACGATGGAAGATTTTCAAAGTGTCCAGTTCAATAATCAGTATTGATTGTGAGGAAATTCAATCCCCTCCGTTGTGACCAAAACACTGCTTTCCTCCTCGTCCTGTTTCCTCAGGCCTGGTCAGAGAACATCTGTGGGTTCCTCTCTCTTCGTTTCTGTCTAGTATTTCACTCTCCTTCTCAAACAAGCTCCACTTTTGTCTCTGCCCCTCATTCTTTCTTCTTCTCTCTCCATCCCTCCTTTTTTGTCTCCATTTCTTCTGGCTGCCTGCATGTTTCATTTCACCGTCACAACCTCCTCCACCCCACTGTCCTCTTGTTGCTGCAGTTGGTGGCATGTTAAAGAGCGCTGCTAGACCAAGTTGGATGAAATCCAACATGACAGTTGCCTTGACTATTGCAGGAAGGCAATGTATTTTTTTGGAGTTTACATCCAGAAATGACAGCCTCTCATTTCCTTTGACACTGGTCTGAATGTTTTAAAGGCTTCATTTCCTATAAATAACCACTGTGTACATAGGCTGGGAACACCCTGAACTAGATTCTAGTACATCACAAGTTAACAGCAATATTTTCTGAGACTGCAATACACTTACTCTTCCAAAAAAAAAAAAGCCAAAGCTGATACATCATTTTAAATGTAAAAAAAAAAAAAAACCAGCATTAAAAGAGTTTCACAACAGCTAAACATTAGAATTAACAAAAAATAATAAAACTACAAGACATCGAACGATGAAAGTGAAACGCTTGAATCTGATGTTGAAAAAGTGTCAGCGGCATGTTTACTCCTGCATTGCATCACCTCTTCTTTTAATAACACTCTGTAAGCTTTTGGAAACTGAAGGAACCCACTGTTATAGACTTGAAAGAAAAATGTTTTTCCATTGTTGCTCGATAAAAGATTCCAACTAGGAGAGAGATCCGAACAGAGCCGGAGGCCAGTTTAGCACCCATATTCTTTTTTAAAGAGCAGTGCTGCTGTAACATATACAGCAAGTGGTTAGACATTGTTTTGCTGAAATAAGCAATTATTTTACTATATATGTAGCTTTACCCATGCCATGTGCACTACTATACCTCACATCTAATGAAAGCCAGTATTAAATTTAAAAACTGAAATAAATAAATGAATGAAATGTATCTGTTTGTCCATTTCATAGAGTCCTTAAATAGGACTTTATTTGCTGATGACACCAATTTTTTGGTATAGAGGAAAATTTCAAGCATCTTTTGGATACTGTGGGAAGTGAAATACTAATTGGAAAAATGTGTTGACTCTAAATCGAATTCAAGTTATCTTCACCTTTGATAAACAAAATGTATAACATTTGGAAATCTTACATTATATACCCAAAGAAATGTTCAAATGAATGAAATTGGCAGGTTTATGTTTATGTTGATAATAAATTAAATTGGAAATTGTGAATAAACTTGTGCAAAGCAAAATGTTTAAATCTGTGGTAATATTGTACAGTGTATTTTAGATTATTAACTTATTGTTAGATATATCACTTACTATGTAAATCTGTGGAGAAACAAAGATAAAAATAAAAATCATAATAATCAACTCAAATGTTAGTCAAAAGAATTTAAATGCATCATAACACACAAACAGCGCCTATGGGTGTCACGGAAATTCAACAATTTTGCAAATTATAAGATATTTCATTCTTATAATGGCTCTCTTTCACAGCATGTTTCTATCCTGTCTTCATTCGCCCTCCCTGAGCCTGGTTGTGTTGGAGGGTTCTTCCTGTTAAAAGGGAGTTTTTCCTTCATATGATTGTTGGGGTTTTCTCTGTTTTTTTGCTGATGTATTATTGTAGGGTCTGTTATTGTGATTTTTTTAGCTAAATAATTAATGTAATAACTCAAGAAAGGGGGGGGGGGAGAAAATGATTTATCAGTTGCAGCTTAACATCATGGTCTTTACATCCAGTGGGAGAATGTACTAATTCACACATCTCAGTTCACCAGAAATGATCTATTCTATTAAACTGTGCGTGACCAGTTTGCCCACAAGTTTAACACCTCAGCCCTGATGCTGTGACACTCTAAGGGACATTGGTGTGAGCAGCTCTCAGTCCAAAGCACAATTACAGGTTGAGACAGAAGTAGGCCAACATCTATAAAGAGGAAACGGCACATACGGAGGCACTGCTGAGGGCTTAAATAATAAATATGAGCAGTGGGAGGGTGAGAAGAAATAAGATGGAATTAGAACGATTCAAATGAAAAGAAATTAAGGCGATATAAAGAGGAGGAGGATGGAGAGAAAATAGAAACCTGGGTAAAAATGTGAGAAAGGTTGTTTGAAAATAGGCTTGCGGGGATAAAACAGAGAGCAGCATACAAGGGAGGGGGTGTTGGGGAGGGGGCATAAGTGAGCCAGGAACAAGGATCCCCAACACGATAAGGGACAGAGGAACTTGAGGAGAAGAAAAGGAGAGGGTAATGAAAGGGGCGATAGTGAAGGAGATTAGGCTGAGTGTTGTAAAGGGAAAGAAGTCCTGCAGGCTTTGGCAGAGCTGTGATCCAAACAGCGTAACCTCTTCATCTTTCGCCAGCTCCCTCAACATGACAGCTCTTCCCATCTTTGGACCCCAGAGGGGCAGCGCAGGCACGTTTGTTTGCCAAACTGACCCTCCTACCGACCATGCAGTCCCATTACTAAGCCTCTGGCAGGTCTGGCCTTTGACATACAAGTGGCCAAAATGTAAGCATCTCAGTTTAAAATTATTGCACAGACACTATGCATTACAGGCATCTGAATTTGTCATTCGTTACCAAACTTTGTTTGCAAACCTGTAAAACAATGCCAGTGAAATTCCATCACCTTATTAAGCTGCTGTGAAGAATGTGTAAGCAAATAGCAGCAACAGCAGCATTTATTTGGAGTAATTTCTGGCCAGCTCATGAATGTAAAGCTGCATCCAGGAAAGACTCGCTGGTCGCTAACGGATGTTGCAGTCTTCGGTTGCCTAGGTAACCCTCTAATGTATTTGCTACCCTGTCATATTACAGTATCCTGCACTCTTCAACCGCTTGCATCGAAATTGACAGAAGTTTCTCTCGGGATCCGCCTACTTTGCATCACCATCCATAGTCATTGGCTTTCTGTGGTCTCTGGTTGCCATGTCGCTCCAAGGCGCTTAAAACCTTTTTTTTTTGTCTTTGGCAGCTGTAAAATGCTGCACTTTCTAATAATCCCACTGTACAGACATAGGCAGCTATTTATACAGCGTTGTTGCATGTGCATTATCGTTTTATGTTTTCTAATTAGTTTTTATTTTTACTTCATTTTGGATTTTTGTTTTTAATTTGGTTTAGTTTCAGTTTAGTGGATTTTCGTTTTAGTTTAGCTTGTATTAATTTTAAAAACACTCTTTTATTATACAATAAAGTCGTCCCGCCCCCAAAACAATGTCATATTGTTAAAGCACACTGGTTGGTCAATTAGGCATTCACAACAGGACGTACTCACTAAGGTTCAAACCTTTAAAAGCACAGTTAAATTGCATACAGGTGGTCGATGGTGACAGTTATCAGCTGGCAGCGCCTAGAAATTCTCTGCTGGCGCTTTAATTCTTATCCTTAGCTTATGGAAATGTATTTTACAATCTAAAGAAATAAAAAAGCAAACTAAACCTTATATCTGGCTACTGCTATAATGAAAATTTACAGAAGCGATCCACAGGGCCTCAGTTATTCCAGACCATCCAGTGGGAGTTCTTTGTAGTTATCCACAGTTAAGTCAGATCAAACAAACAGAAATCAGTGAATTTCAGAAAGAAACCTTAAATAAGTTTTTCCTAACTAAAAGTTCAGCAAACAAGTAAACAAGTGGGTTTTTGCCCTTTTTTAAAAAAAAAAAGCTCTATAGGTCAATTGTGATTTTTTTTTTTTTTTTGGGGGGGGGGGGTGTAAATGTAGACCCTATACGTGGGAGGCAGCTTGTAATGCTGGTGTTTTGACGTTATGTTAAAAATAAAACACAAGCGAGGAAAAGAAATTCTAACTCCAAAGGTAAACAAAACTGACAGAGTACAAACAAGCAAGAAAAGAGTGAAAAACAGCACCCCACAAACACACAGACTAAAAAAAGAGATGGCAAGCAAGTGACAAAAACATCAGAAGTGAAGAAGCACAACAGACAGGGAAACAAACACAGAGTTTATCTCTATAGACAAAACTCAAGTTCTGTTGAATGTGGACCTGAAGATGTCTGCATTCACCAAAGCACATAAAAATGTGATGCCTGATTCCTGGGGCGGGCAAAGCAGACACAACTTCTTAGAACTAAGAATGTGCAGGCTTTTTAGAATGAAGGCTAAAAACACATAAAACAAAAGAGGAATATAAATATAACTCCACAGGTAGAGCCAAAAAACCCAATGGGAATTACAAAAAGGAGCTCACCCAGAAAGGAGACAAAACAGAAATGCTGAAAAAAAAAACAACAAGACAGAAACAGACGCCAGAGAAATGTACTGATAAAAGATAAGGGACTGAAACAAAAGACTAGACCAGAGGTTTCCTGGATTCGGGATATCTTTCTGCTGTTCAGCAAAGTTCATCGGATCACCCGCAACCTTAGCCGACCCGAGGCTTATGCTTCCTGTTCCCTGTCGTGATTCATATTGTGCTATCCAATAAATCCTTGAGGAATATAGTTATCAGGCAACTTTCCCCCTGTTGTGAGCCTAAGTGGGAGGGATTGCTGCGCTATTACCACATTCAATTCTCAACCTCTTAAGGGATGTGGCACACTGCATAGAAGATGCTTTATTTTGCACCTACTGTTGTGGGTTTGAAGCACGTGGAAAGCCCTGAGAGCAAACCTTCCCTTGGTGCAAAGCGTACGTTGTCTAATAAGTCTGCCACTCGAGTATCAACAGGGAGGATTAGGAGGAACACAAGATCTATTTCCTCTCCCTCTCTCCCACCGGCACAGACGCATCAGGGAGAAATTTCACGCATACAAACACACACACTCAGTCTCACAAACGCACCCCGACAAGCATTCAATATGTGTCGAGCATGCAGTCTGTCTTCAGCTCTGTCCTCGAGGCACCAGGGAGAGTGTTTGGCTAGCTTTTGCCTCAGGGACCGGATTGTTTTTTTCCTCAAGGGGGAAGAAGGAAAGTTGAGACAGACGGGGGGGGAAAGGGAATTGGACAGAGAAGAGATGCATAAAAAGAGAAAGAAAAAATATTTTCCACTGATTACAAGTCTGTCTGAGCTCAGATTTATCTGTCACAAACGAGCACTAAGACACACTGCCTCTCATCAAAGTGATTCCAATCAAAAGCTGGCATTTTCTTCCTGTCTTTTTACACACAGTGTTGCTCACCAAACACAATGAATCTATGATAGGACTGTCTGAACCACACTGCCAATGTTTTTTCACCAACTTGGAAAAATAAAAGCACTCATGATGCAGCGGGATAGTCACAGGCTGTCGGTATACATATTTGTGGAGCATAATTATGGCTGGGCGATATATCGGTCTATATTTTGGGAATATCTACACCTGAGATTTAGCTGCACTGTTTTAACTAAAGTATCCTAGCACAACTTTAGCATGGCTTCTCCACTGAAATCCAAAATTAGACTATTTCTTATTATGGTGAGGTAAGTTGAACATTCATCTGTGTTATTCAGTGAATTAACTGGATTAACTGACTTTCTGATGTAACAGTTTTATCTGCAGATGGTTTCCTAATTTAAACTCAGATGAATGATTTAATCTACTGCGATACATCATAGTACAAGTATTGAGCTATCCCTCATTTCTTTATATTTTTGTGAGGACAATCAGAAATCAGAAATAAGAAAAATGGAAATTTAATATAAAAGACAAGAACAGAGTTTGTAAAATTCTAATAAGCTTGAAAGCTAATATTTGGTATTGGCCAAAGACTGCAACACCACTGACTAAATTGTGGCTTGAGCCTCCACCTTGTTTTCTCCTTGTTTCCCTTCCTAAATGGCTTCTTGACAGCCACCCTTCCACTGAGACAAAGCATCTCTCAGGTCCTTTGTCATCCTTGCTGAATTTTCCCTCCTGTTTTGTAAGGACATAACTTTCACATACTGTTCATCTGCTGTAGTTTTTTTTTATTTTTTATAAACCTGTCACTTCTTTTTTCTCCACTTGTCCAGTTTCCTCAGATTTTTTTAACGCCACACTACACGCCATGCTGTCTGTTAAACTGCCTTTTCTTTTCTATTTTTGATAGACTGAGCTAAAGAAATGGGAACAAATGATGTATTTTTGCAAAAGGCTGTTAAAAAGTGGCTAAACATACAATTTAAAATTGATTTTTTATCAAATGATCTGTTATGTGTAGCCATAACACTGGTTCATCCCTTAAGTTAGGTTCTTTTTTTTATACTTGAAGGTACAAAGACTTGAGTAATGATGAGTGAAAAAGCAGCCAATGTCCAAAGAGGAACTTTAAACGACTTTCAGGAAGCAAAAATATATATTATTGAAGACCACTTTTTAAAAAAATAAATCGAGAAAGCAAAAGTAAAATATAAATAAAAAGTAGCTCAAAACTTTGCAGGAAACTGTATAGAACAATTATATAAATTGATTTGATCCCTGTGACCCTCATATACTGATGGATAAAAGTGTAATATAAACAGGTGAAATGATTTTATTATGTGGAATATTGTAAAATAACCAGAATTGATCATATATATGTTAAATGACTGTCTGCAAAGTAAGGAGGAACTATTGCAGTCATTTAAATTAAATGCAAAGTTTCCTCCTGAAAGGCAGTGCAGATAAAGTACTGTAAAATGATAATGTCTAAGTAAAGCACATGTGCTTAAGTGCAGAAGCTGAGTAAATGCACTCTCTGATTCTCCACCTCTGCTGTTTGTAAAAATGATCTGACAAATACAGGTGCATAAGTAAGATGAAAACAAGAAAAGGCAGACGAAATGCTAAATAATACAAAGCATGTAGATAATAAAAGTGGATGGATTCATGATAACAAAGTGCATTTATGACACAACATTCACTTTTTCTTGTTCTGCATTCTCACTGAGATGTTGTCCAGCTATGCAGTTCCTCACAGACACCAAAAAATATTTAAGAATCGATGTCTCCAGTCTTTTAAGCTAAATATAGAAAAGTCCTGCTGGCTCTGCAAAGCAAGATTCACTGCCTACCCTAATTTAGCTTCGAAACACAAATTAAGCAATTCTTTTAAAACAGCTGATACGTGAATGTTGAGGTCATGCCTGCTTTTGCACCAAAGAGCTGCTGCCCCAACAGGAAAAGGATGAAAAAGGAAACAGGAGAAATGGGAGGCAGCATAGGAAAGAGATGAAGGGTGAGGGTTGACATGCAGGAACAGGATACACTGCAAATCTAGACAAGTATATTTGTCTTATTTCTAGTCAAAATTATCTCATTACACTTAAAATAAGACACAATCAGCTACAGGGCAACGTTTCAGTAAGCTAAAGGAACTTGTTTCAAGACAGTGAATCTTGAAACTAGAGAATTGTGCCACTGACATATTTTTTTCACTTAATACAAGATATTTTAGCTTAAAACAAGTGAAAAATCTATACTTTTTCTCTAGTTTCAAGATTCACTGTCTTGAAACAAGTTCCTTTAGCTTACTGAAACGTTGCCGTGTATGTGATTGTGTCATATTTTAAGTGTAATGAGATAATTTTGACTAAAAATAAGACAAATATACTTGGTAAGATTTTGAGTTTTTGCAGTGTAGGAAAGAGGAGCGAGGAACTACTGATGCATTCTGGCGTATTTTCTGCTGCAGCATCCAGGGAATATTACGGAGAAATGAGTTCCCCCCCCAAAGAAGGTCCCTTGAGCTGCTCACAGAGCATGCTGGTCCAGCCTGAGAGGAGAGGAGAGGAGAGGAGAGGAGAGGAGAGCTAGGGAACTGTGTACAGTCTACATGGTAAAACTGGAAAGAGATCACAACAAAAATCTGTTCGGGGTGTTTCAAGAGAACGAAAACCCCACTGCAGGGACGGTGGACTTTGGCAAGAGAAGACTGCTACAAGTTGGATAATCAAAGATGAAAGAAAGAAACACACACACACAGCTGAATGTGAGCTTCCTTGAATGCTCTGCATGGATCGCTACATTGTGGCACGACAGTTGTCTGAGTTCGGGGAGTGAATGATGGACCTGAGGCTGATGCATTTCACTCACTGACCTGACCAGAAGATAACAGAGATCGACTGGACAGATTAGCAGAAAGAGAGCTACCAAAGTCAGTTACTTGTAATACAATTACATTTAAATATTTTAGCACCAACGTGCAGTTCCTCTACTGGCCACTTGAGGTCGGCTTCAAAAGTAAGCACACAGGGGTGATTTTATTTATAACTCACAGTTCAAATTTTAATAAGCCTTAAGTTTATGTAATATTGTGGCAGCTTTAAGTGACATGTCAGCTAGGCCACTAGCTCATCCATCCATACACTTCCATACGGCTCCAAAATGTTAGATGATGGACCAAGATGACAGTCAGATTGCTAAATTTGAGGTTTCCTACCAGATGTTGACAAACCATCGGGTGAAGTTACAGTGATCTAAAAATGGTAATTTACAAATTCCCATTCAAAAAGTAATCATGCCTCAGTTACACAGGCCTAGAAAGATCAGCACTCCCCCTGCTGACCTCGAGTCAGGGGAATAACCGTGTATGATTGCTGAAGGTTGCGCTGGTCGCAAGACACACACTTGTCTGCAAATATTTGCCGTTTAATCTCAGAGCTGTACTGAAATTTGAAAAAGTGCAATACAAACTAAAGTGAAATAAAGCTGTGTCTGCAGAGCTGCAGGAACGTGTTTCAAAAGGCACAAATTTTATTTTGAAGGTGAGTGTTTTCTGCTTCCAGTTCACGTTGCACTTTTCACAGTTTTGCTACTGCTTGACCAGTAGTTTGTGATAGTTCGCAGACAAGTGGGCATCTTCCATTCAAACTACAGATCACCACAACCACTTGCTAGCGAACAGAGCAATAGCAGGGAGGTTACTGAAGCAGCATATGGCTATTTTCAACCAATTCCATGCCAGCAACCAATCAATAACCACTCTACAAGCTGTTGCAGAATACAATATTGGACTATAAATTACCAGTTAACTGACATATAAATTCAGCACTTAATAGAAAAAGAAAGGAAACACAAGTAATAACTTAAAAACAGAAAAATGAAAGCTGTCAAATTATTCTGCAGGACTGACAGGTGATCTCTGGGAAAAGAAGTACTAAAAACTCACAGCAATTAACAGTCAACACCAAAGACACCTCCGCAATAAGTAAAAAGGATGATGCAAATTCCCTGCTTCTTTTCTTTTTGCAGAAGGAAGGGAAATAAAGGTGAGAAATGTTTACAAAAAAGACCTAATTCAGATTCATTCATTCAGCTTTACTGATTCTCATCTGCCCCGGGGTTGCTCAGTGAAGCACTTTGTATATTGGTCAGACATCAAATGCCAGTAGCCAAATTCACATATTCACCGTAGTACATTTGAACATTTGCAAACACATCCCATTCTTTCATATCCTTTTCTATTGTTCTTTAAGGTACTAGAAAAAAAAGGCCAGGGGCGGGGGGGAAAAAAAGCTGACATCTTCTCTCATCTCCTTCAGCCTTTTGCAACCTTAGCTCCTCTCTCTGTGAGCCGTATCGATTTCTAGTCCTAATGCTGCTGCGCTGTGCATGGAGGAAGATGCTGTGAAGCGAGACTGACCTTTATCAAAGTATGCAGATGCTGGATGTAGGTGCAGGGGCAGCAAGGGCACCTCCACTGGCACCACAGACCGCCGCCCTGGCAGGTAGGGACCAAAATGGGAGCAGTGACCTGTATTGAACAACACTACTCTCCGTCCCCTTTTTTCAAGTTCAAATCTACATCCAGACTTACACACAAAAAAAAGACATCAACAGCAGTGTAAAACTAAAGAGGGGATAAACACAGTCACATTTAGAGATGAAGTGACGGGCAGAAAAATGAATTAGTATTACTAAAAAAAGAAAACTATATAGTCTCTTAAAAAGCTTTTTTCCAAGACCATTGAATGAGAAGATTGCTCCTTATGAGGTCCAATATGAAGTATTAACCTGATTAAATGCAAACTGGCATTTCTGATAATGTCACTGCAATTGATTATTAGGAGAATAATTCATTAGGTGCAGTCGTATAGCCCTTTCTTATCTTAAAGATCTTAAAACTTTTGCCTGTATGCAAGTTTGTTGTATTTGTTTATTCTTCCAGTAGGTAAAGTGTGAGAACACATGGCTCTGTCGTTGTCAACATTTTTGAAAAGTGCTCTATAAATAACTAAAAGCTAAGAGCTAACACAGCCTCCACAAGTCAAAATTGAAGCAGTAACGGTCAAAGCGTCCTGACTTTTATAGTCCCTGTGGGTAAAGTATCATCCATTGTGCTTAATGGTAACCAGCCTTCGACCTCCAGTTTACCACTTCCACACTTTCAATAAAAATGTGCAGCTTCCAAATCGAAGCATAAAACAACCTGGAAACTTTTTTTTTTTTTTTTT
>NW_024582537.1:704711-751643 GCF_018398535.1 Haplochromis burtoni | reverse complement strand
GCGACACTGACTCAGAGAAACACAGGGTTTAAATACACTGGGAAGTAACGAGGGGAATGAGACACAGAAGGAGGGCACAGCTGGGAGAAATCAGGACTGACGAGACAAGCAAAGCAGGACACATTCATATAAGACACAGAACTTCAAAGTAAAACAGGAAGGATCACACAGAGACGCGGACTTGACACAGTGGAGACAGCAACTAAGAAACACAGAGACATAAACCATAAGGCAGAGGACTCTAAGAACCGAGAGACACAGAGGGGAACTCAAACATGCAGACACAGACTACACAGAACAGAGGGGACACAGAGAAACATGAAGGGCAAGGGATCGAAACTAGAAACCATAAAATAACTCACACAAGTACAATATTACAAACATCACAAGGAACTAAAAACGCTGGGTCAGGAGACCCAGGACCATGACAGATACTGCACTCCACAGCAGCCATTTTCAGTCCAATAATTCTCAGAAATTAACCCTTTTTTAATGAGCATTTTACTGTAGTATGCATAATAGAAAATGTTCACATGGCTACACAACAATAGCGTTTATCTTTTTTTTTCTTTTTTTTTTAACTGCTCGCTTATTAGTGCAATCTGTTAATTTTAGCCTCTAACATTAGCTGATGAGAGTCATTTTCAAGTGTGTGACACCTTAGAGTAAACACATTCTTGGGGTTAATTAAAGGAGGCATTTTTCTGAATTATTTAAATTTTATTATTGCTTTGAATACCTGCAGATTTAAGGTGAAATAGCCCTACAATGCATTGCTGATGCTGGTCTCTGAAAGAATTACTGTTCTGTTGAATGAGCACTTAAAATTACAACGTTGCACTATTAAATCACCACGTATGAATAGATCTCTATAGCTATGAATAGTCATCTGTTATAGAATGAAAGCAAATTGTAAATTAGTGCAGGGTGCCTTTGTTAAAACATCTGCAGCTCTGACAGTCAAATGGGTCAAACTGATGCACTTACTTCCATCCTAACTCCATTAGGCTGGAGAAGCTGTCAAAAGTTTGGGGAGCCTGAATATACAATCCCAGTCAGATTTACACACTCTGGGTTGGGGGGGGCTCAGAGCTGGTGACACGCCCTGCACTGAACTGTGTTATAAATAAGCTTTAACTTAATTGCATTTCCCCAACTGAGAGAAACAAACGCACAGGCAGCATATTTATTACCACTAAACCTGTACGTGATTAAATGTGTTGGTGTGTGTTTGTATGTGCGTGTTCCTCTACGGTATTTGTAAGTAAGACCAAAGTGCAAAAGGTACACTAAGTTGGCAGAGGAAATGTTTTCATGAATCTTTTGTATTGTACGTCTGCGGTTGTGGTTAGAGCCTGTGTGAAACATTTGTTTGGCCTTCGTTTCACTATTTTATACTTTTTTGTAATATTATCCAATCGTTCTGATTATTTTTTCTTTACAGCTCAGACTCTCATCTGTCCTCCAGTAGGCTGTTTCCAGAAACTATTTATATCATATTTTTATTATTTATGACCTTTCATGACTGTGACTGGATGGAGGTGTAGCCCTGTATTTACCTCCAGCCAACTGGAATACACCTTAATGAATAATGCAAAACCTATGTAAAGAGCGCTCCTTTCAACTTAAGCTCATACAGCTTCTATGAAGCGAAGACTGACCATTGATGGTAAAAGGAAACATCTAGCTGCACCAATTACCACTCAAAAAGACAAATTTTCTGCATTGCAGCCACAGGTAGGTTAGCTTTAGCATAAGTTTTGCTGCGCAACACAACCACTTGAAAGGAACTGAAGGAAAAACTGCCTCCAAAAATTAATTTCAGCCATTCCAGATGTAATTTTTCATCCTCATGAAAGCTCTTTACAGACTATTTAGCTGCTGACAAACAGGCAGAAACACCCTTCAATGCATCACTTGTCATCTTAGCACACTGCAAAGCAAACTCTAGCTATAGAAGTTATGTGCATACTCACTGTGGCACTGGTCACAACAGACCACTTCAAAATTGCTTCATCTTTCTAGGAAGATGGATGTTTAACAATTTGTCATCATAATCTAACCCAAAGCATCTTGCTCTTCTACAAAGAACTGCTACAAGCACTGGGGGCTCAAGCACAGCAATTTGTGTCGTGTTGTGTGATTCCCAGATTATTTCCCTAGTGTCACAATTAGGTAAAAAATCTTTGTCTCCTGCAGAAGTTTCTTGGCTGGATTGGCATGAAACTTACAACAAACACTTGTGATTTGCAGAGGACGCTTCACTGACTTAAATCTTCAGGTGAATATTCATTTAATGAGAGAAATATTTCTTTATCTGCAAAAAAGAAAAAAAAAGAAAACATGGAATGGAAACACCCATCGTCCCCAAGAGGATGAACTCTAATAGTATTGGTGACCTGTGACCTTTCAAAGGCCCGCCCATAACTACTGATTTATTGATCTGGTGACATGCAGGTCAAGACTTGGATACACAGGCTAAAATTGGACTCAATTCGGGAGCAAAGATGGCTGATGTAAGCGCCTTGAGGCGACTTTTGTTGTGATTTGGTGCTATATAAATAAAATTGAATTGAATTGATGTATTATCAACATTGAAATTTCTATATTTAGAGCAGGGGTCCCCAATCCCAGTCCACGAGGACCGGTGTCCCGGCAGGTTTTAGATGTGTCCTTGATCCATCACAGCTGATTTAAATGGATAAAATACCTTCTCAACATGTCTTGAAGCTCTTCAGAGGTCTGGTAATGAACTAATCATGTGATTCAGGTGTGTTGACCCAGGGTGAGATCTAAAACCTGATTTAGAGCAAGCTTCACTATGAAATACAGCTATAATATAAATACCTTTTAAAAAATAGCACCTTTCGAACCAAAAACGGACTGATGATAACCTACACGTGAGGAGAATTTTTCCCCAAAGGAGGAGGTAAAGCTGAGTGGTCAGCAGGATGAGGATCAGTGTGGACATGTGTTCTGTCAGTCATGGCACCCAGAGGGGGTTACAGCTACACAGTCCTTAGATATTAAGGAAAAATGTTGCATGAGGGGATTTAGGGGAGGTGGGCATTCATCTCCTTATGAGCACAATGCAACCCCCAATGCAATGTTTTTCATACAAAAATATAAGGCGAGTTTACAAGCACAGAGGCGTGCTCGCAGAGGCGTAACTACTGTGGCAATTACTGTAGGTGATTCAGGTCTGTCTGCTGCACACCACTCATTTGTTTATTAATCTTTCAGTGCCTGGTTAAACAGCCGTCTCTCCGGGGGATGGAGCATCTCCACTTCACAGCTGTGTTATCTTTAATGGGTCAAAGGAAACAGAGGCCTACATTTATTATTCTCAGCAGCTTAATACCAATGGCTCCTGAGCTAAAGATAAGAACAGCCACCCCTCAAACCCAAAGACACAAATGAGGGGTCACAAAGGTTTACTACCAATTAATATTTCAGTAATTTTCTTGATTATTCATTTGTCAAAAATTCAGTCAAAGACTGAGAAGTCTGAGGTGTCTTCTTCAACACACATGGATATTCAGGTCAGGGAAGCAGCCAATAGTCATTTTTCTTTAGTAATTATTCAAACTCAAGGACTTGCTTTGAGGATAGCTGCTGAAACAGGAGATGATCAACCAATGTGAGGTTTTGCAAATACGTGAGCATAAGATAGTAACTTGTCCATCGTTTTGGACTGTGACAGTTACGCTGACAGTCTAGGATCAAGTAACAAATTTCCCACGTGTGGGACTAATAAAGGTTATCTTATCTTATCTTATCTTAAGTCCATAAGGTCTCATGTATATAGGACTAGAGACTGGACTGTGACCATCAGTATTCCCCAACCGGTTGTGAGTGATTGTTGGAGGTTGGTGACTGCTGAATAGTAGCGATTGCTGGAACCACAGTAATGCAGGTTTACAGACTGATCAGAGAACCATCTGTGGCTAAAGTAATTTTTTTATTTCCCAACCAGTTGCCAAAAAACTCCTTATGATTGCTTGGTTTGCTGCAGTCATAGTTTGAATTGAAGTGACTTATTTCTCTCCAAACATTGCCCAGCTGCTCTCTGAGCTGTGGTGAGACTGTGTGACATAAATTGGAAATGGAAACCATGTGCCTTAAAAGCAAAAGTTGTGACTTTTGAAACATGTTAGCTGCACCTCTGAGGCAAAACTTTTACTTTAACAAGGAACTTTCTTTATTTCTGGTTATATTGCACTTTTTCAAGTTTTACTATAAATGCCGGCAATCACTGGTTTTGTGCCACATTAGGGCTTCCAAATTTCTTATTATGTTCATCCTAATCAATTAATTAATGAATACAACTGCAGCAATCGTATTCACTGATCATTGCTTAATAATTATTGATAAATAATCATATTTCTAACATATATAATTAAACTTAATATAATTAAATAATATAATTGATTAAATTAAATAATTATTAATTTAAATGAATTTAATAATTTAATAAATAAATTGTTGTAACATTGTAAATCAAATACATTTGGATTGTATTTGGGGTCTGAGTGTTGATTAGGAAAGATTCTTGACTGTTTTTATTGGAATTTTGTAATCAATTAATTCATTAGGAAAAAAACTAAAAGTGATACAAATCAATTTATGGTAATGGTTAGCTACAATTATAAATGAGAGATGTAGCTACCCACTGGTCTGTGAATTCCTTTTATGAATTTCTGAAATGTGCACCAGTTAAATTAGCCAAAATTAATAATTTATTAGGAAGCAATCTTGGAGTCAGAAGTTACTGAGCAGTTTTGACCACCAATTTAAGAGGTATAATATAAGACGCTTATGTTATCTTGATGAGATTCATACCAGTTGGCTTGGCCCATAATTACTGGCACCAATAACTGAACTATGACAGCTATTGTCCAGCTAAGAAGTGAAGTGATGTATTCCAGAGTTCCAGATTAGGACTCCAATACATTTCCAGTCTGGTTGTTAACAATGGGACCAAAGTATGTCAAAAGAGATTGAAAGTCAATGCCTCATAAAACATGGGGAGAACAAAAGGAAGAGTGAAAGAGTGGAAGCACTATGTGGTCTCATTGCCCTATAGGGCATCAAAAGTGCCCTGCTCTTTAGACTCTGCCCTCACTCGGCTGCCACAGTTACCAATGAATTAGCGTCAGGAGCGTTTTTATATGCATGCCAAACAGGGAATCCTCCTGCAAAATGGAAATAAACAGAAGATTCCCATTTTTAAATATAAATGTGAACGCAAAGGAGGGAAATAAATTCAGTATTTTTTCATGTAAAGAGCATGAAAATGACCCTGGGGAGAGCTTTCAAGGCAGTAGAAGAAACATTGTTGTAATTATGCCTTTAGTGAATATTCTACACATTCATCCCTTTTGTTTTGTACATGGAAATGTTCTCATGAATCTTCTGGTATGCTTCTGGATGAAGCTGTCACTTCCACTGTCTTTTTCTGTCTCTCTGTCTTTTTTATGGATACACACCGAATCTAATTCATCACTACCCAAGTGTAATTATGGAAATTTCTGGAGATTTGTTGGAAGTTCTGAAACAGCAGTCTGCCATTCTACAAAAGATCTAATAGTCTCTGCAGAGAGGAGCAAAAATTTTCATATTAATACCGGAGCGTGTTGATGCTTTTGACAATTTTCAATATTTTAACTGCTTAACTGAAAATTCATTCAACATCTGTCATTACTGCATACAAGTACATTCATCAACACTGACAGTGTTCAATACCTACGATGTTTCAGGATGTGCTTTCGCAACAAAAGTCTTATTTTGTAGCCTTCACTTCTGTACAGACTGACACACGTTATGTCTATATAACTGCAGGAAAACTGACTTTTTATTTGCGTACCATATAATTCCTTCCTTAAAGTGCACAGCCTCTTCTTTCCACTGCCAGTGAAAACCTCAGAGTTGATATTTATCACTGATTTAAAAGCCAGACTATGATTTTAGAGCTCGCTAAAAGAATCAAGGGTTGACTTTTTTCACTGTCCTTAACCTTTGCCTCATAATTCATTGCAAAATGTTGACACAAATTTTCACATCCTGGGTGCATGTATAATAGAGTAAGGCTATGTTTCAGGAGGTGTTTTGGTAATTTATTTAGCTCTTTCTTAGTTTAAAATGAGTTTGAAAGAGAGGGTGCCAAACATAAGGCCCATGGGCCAAATGCAGCATGCCAAAAAGGTCCTGTTCTGTCAAACTGAGGGGCTTTGCAAAGTAAAAGAAATAAAAAAGAAAATGTACTGAGATTTCTGATGTGGTAACAATAAAGCACAGGAATGGAAATGCATGGACAGGCGGACGCGTTTCTAGATCACAACAAGTTGCTTGAATCATAGAGACGTAAAGTACAAGTGCTGATGAGTAACAAAGTGCTGATCCGATATCTGGATCAGATATCGGACCGATACTGACCCAAAAAGCTGGATTGGCTATCGGTGACAATGAGCCGATCTATTCAGTTCAGTTTTATGCTGTTCCGAGTTTACTTCATCACTGGACGGCGGGAGCTATCGGCAGAGTTAATGTAGCATGGAGGAAGCTAACAGCAGAGGGACAGCAGTTTGGAGGTATTTCACGCTGCTACACCAACAGCTTCTATCTGTATGTTTGCAAAGATTTTTCACTTCACTGCAAACTGTGGTCAAAGTGAGCTGACAAGAATGAAAAGCTCCAACAATGGGATTCTCTCTCTCTCTCTCTCTCTCTCTCTCTCTCTTGTTTATTTTACTACTTACATTCAGTCAGAGAAGAGAGTTGGGTGAGTGCAATACTTGTTGTTGAGCTATTTATGGTGTTGTCAACAGTATTAAATATTATTTCACTTCAGTTGTCTCCTGAGGAGAAAGTGCACTGGTGTCACTTCAAATGACAGCAGTTTGAAATGACACCAGTGCACAATAATGCAAATAAATTACTGTATTTATCCTGGGCCTGTTTTTGTTTATTATTTAATCAATAACTACAAAAGAAAAAAGCTCTGAATTTATATTCTTGGATATATTTATATTTGTGACATCCAAGCTGTTTAAGAATGGTTCCTAATCTCTTCCTGACAGCCAGATTATTAATATGATATAATAATTAATACTGACACTCGGTAGACAGTATTGGTATCAGATCAGATACCAATTTTAGAGTGAGAGTGTTCTGTGAACTGCATTGCAGATATAATACCAGGAGAGTAATAATTAAGTGACATAATAAGACCTAATGGTTAATTATTGATAAATGATATTTTTAAAGGCCATTTTTTGTTAAATATACAAGTTATTACATATTGGTTTTAACTGCCAAGCCAACTTGACCTTAAATTGGTCTGCATGTGACATAAGAACTAAAATTACTTTAAGTTAACAAAGCGTTAAAAGTGTTTCCATTTTGCAAATACAGCCTTTCATTCTGTTACACGGGACTTTTAAATCTGATAATTTATAATTTAGCTACAACAAAAAAAAAAAGAAAGAAACAGTTAAAAATCCACCATCATGTAAACCCAGATTGTTCACCCCATGCAAAGATAGATGCTATAAAGAGTATTAGTGAGCTTTACAAATGCTTGTTAGGAGGATTTAGTTAACATTATAGAGAGCCTGGCTCGCTTATCAGCCCCTTTTCTAGTGTTTATGCAAAGCTAGGCTTGCAGGCTGTGGCTTTAAGCTACATGTTTCGATTAAGGGTAAACATTAAAAAGTATAAAAAGCATTCGTTTAATTATTTCAACATGGATTCTCATTTTTATACCTGGCTTGTTTATATTGTGAGATTGAACGCATCCAATATACAATAACGAAAATAGTTTGGACCATTTTAAAGAAACGTTTGCTAATTCTGCTTCTAACACATGACTGGTCTTTATCAATTTACAGTGTTGTGCACTCATACTGAAGCTGTGCCGCACTGTAAGAAGCTCGCAGCATGATGCTCAACACAATGAGCAGATCGATACGCTAACATTCCCTCACAATGCCGACAGCATCACAGCAGTCTCTCTCCGCATTTCTCCCTTCTAACTCCCTCAGCAGCCCAGCTCCAAAAAAGCATCTCTCACATAAATCAAGTAAAAGCCTGAGAGCTCAACGGGCCCCGAGAGCATGGTGATCACCCCGACACCCCTCCCCCCGGTCCCCTGGGCTGCCTCAGCCCTCAGGAACCCACAGCCTGGAGCACAGTCCCTGCCAGTCCGCCACGGCACACTGAGTGGGTCCTGATTGGCGGCGGAAGGGAATGTCACAGATGCATGTCACTTTGATTCAGTGCC
The DNA here is from genome assembly GCF_018398535.1 of Haplochromis burtoni. Lineage (NCBI taxonomy): Eukaryota > Metazoa > Chordata > Actinopteri > Cichliformes > Cichlidae > Haplochromis > Haplochromis burtoni. Next base: position 743,362 of record NW_024582537.1, on the reverse strand, counting down.
TGCAGACCAATATGTGAGAGGCTAACATGAAATAAACAAATCAATATTTTTTAAGAGCCACTGTTTTGTGTACAATCCAGTATCCTAGAGAAGTGCTTTGTATACATCTTTTTTTTTTTTAATGCAGCAGTGTCATACAATATATGGCCCTGATAGAATTTCTGCTACAGTATGGTATGTTGGTGTTATTGCAAAAACCGCCAAAAATGCCCACTCATTTGTAAGGCTATGTGTTTTTGGGGTTTTTTCCGTTGTTGTTGTTTTTGGGCAATATTGTACACAGATGGTACAGCTGACAAGGCTACACAACACACACAATTTACGTAATTGTACTATCTAAATTAAATTCAGGGTTTTGTTTTGTTTTTTTAAATCGGGGCTGCCTCATGGAGGAATCACACCTACATGTCTCATCATGCTACAGTCTACCTGCTAACCTAAAACAATGCCATGTACGAAGATTTAATTTTCTCTTCTAATATCTGTTTCCATTCGTGCTTGCTGAAGTGGAGAGACACGGAAACAAAACCAAAAAAAGGAAGTGAGCAAAATCCCAGAGTTTGACAAAACAAAAACAGCAAGGATTAGAGACGAATTCGTGTGACGAATCCAAAAGTTGAATCCCTTTTGCATGCGACACACACACAGGATTGCTACCAAAGCACTGTGATGACAGCAAAATCTCCTGACGGGAAAACAAGGGGATATAGAGTGCACGCTCAGATGAGAGGATACATCACCCAACCATGTAAAGAAAAAAAGGCATTTAAAGGTCACAGCGTGATGAGTGCAAGCTACACATGAACAGGTTATCAAAGTATGCTCCAAACTAAATGATGTCAACAGGCAAAGAAGACAATATCTCTTTTCAAAGCAAATGCGACGAGCTTCTCACAGCCTTCTCGCAGACTGCTGAATATCTTTGAAGCTATCAAATAGTATATTATTTCTAGAAAGGTACACCGGCATCAAACTGAAATTCAAAAGCAAAACATAAATCAGTGAGTTTAAACTAACCCAAAATTATCAATGACTCCTGGGTGCATTTCATTTTGAATAAGCTTGCTAACTAAAAATACCAAAAACACAATAAGAAAAAGCAACTCCTCTGCAACCACACAAAGAAAATGTTGGTGCCTTACCAGGTTTCATCATTTTTGAACTCAAGCTCTCCGTACGTATCTTCAAAGTCCTCTCCTCCTCCTTTGGCAAGTCCCTCCACAGTGCGATAAGGCACGATGACCGTCCCCCTTGCCCCAGAAGTCCTCAACACTTTGACTTCCATGATACCGATGCTCTCACTGACATGGGCTGAGTTACTCTCAAAGGTGAAGATGCCTGAATGATCATCGTCCAGAATGGTCACAGTGGCCACAGTGGGGAACCCCAACACCGCCTTTGGATATGGGAGACTGTTGGCAGACAACACCTCATCCTCAGTTTCCAAGACGCGCAGATTACTGAGACGTACAAAGAAGTGCTCGTCCTCTTCGAAGATGTCATCATCTATGATGCCAATGCTTATTTCCTTGATCATCTCTCCGGGTTTGAATACTACCATACCCTCTGTGAACTCATAGTCTGCCCCGGCATTAGCCGAGCCATCCTCCGTCTTATAATCCACGTAGATAGTCTTATTGATGTCGCCTCCTTTTCTGGTGATGGTCAGAATAACGGCCCCGCAGTTCTCGAGGCACTGGTAAACAGCAGGCTCAAAAGCGATCCGGGAAACATACTCTTCTGGTTCCTCCACGTGCACCTCCTGCACGCTGGCGCTCTTTTTCGCCTGTTCTGCTACGTGTTTTTTCAGGATATTTCCAGCTCCGGTCATCATGCGCGTAGCTTGAATGCGGTAAAAGGCACGGCTCTTTTGCTGGTGCGAGAGAGCGTAATAGTTGGCCATCTCAACAAGCTGATCCAACTCTTTCTCCGGGTGCTTCTGCTTCAGGTCTTTCAAGATGCGAATCATATCGCGTCGGGACTCATCTACCTCTTTGCTCTCAATCAGACCAATCAGATTGCTGGTCGCACCTCCATCCATGAAGTGAGAGTTAACCATCTTGCCGTCCATTTCAATCCCCTTGGAGCGTTCGGTCTCAGTCTCAATGATGACACCCCTATGTTTTTCAGTGCGGTACTTCTTGTGCATGAACTTATAGAAGAGCAGTCGTCTGTCTGCCACCCATGCGAGGAGTACACATATGGGGAAGAAGGCCAGCGTGACTAGACCCTCCCAGACTTGGACTTCATTGGGAGAAAAAACAGCCAGGATCATGTAGAGCCAGATGTAGGCAAAGATACTCCAGCCTGCAGTGACAAAGAACACTCTGAGGTGCTTGACCTTTCGTACCTCGCCTTGGGGGATGACAGACACGCAGAGGCCAATGATGACAAACATATTGAAAGCTGCACTGCCAACGATTGTGGAGGGCCCAAGCTCACCAGATTTGAATTCATGTCCACAAACTTCGATTACAGAAAGCATGATCTCAGGAGCCGACGAGCCCAAGGCCATGAGGGTAAGGTTGGAGACCGTTTCATTCCACACACGGATCGTGGTGGTGGTCGTTTCCCCATTGGGCCTTTTGATAACAATTTCTCTCTCTTGGGAGGTGATGACCTCAATGGCGGCCATAAAACGGTCAGCAATGATGGATACTCCGAGGAACATGTAGATCAGTGCCACGAAATAGACAATGACCCGTGCAATCTTGTCTCCCATGGAAGGATCCTCGGGATACCAGATGGGCAGGATAATCCCTGTATGACACTTTGTGTTCCCTTTGCAGGTGCCATTGCTGGGGCTGAGCAGAGGGCTCGGAGTGGTCCGGGCCTCTGTACAAAGGAAGGCTACAGCCACAGAGACCAGCCCCAACCAGAGGCAGGCTGAAGACCCTGGTTTTACAGGCTTTGAGCCCTCCATGCACCCTCCTTCGTCTCAAGGGTCCTTACCACACTGAGAGTCGCTCTGGGATCCAGCACTGGGCTGTGTCTTTCCTCCGCCCACCACCTAAACACACCAGACAGAAACAACAGATATTATACAGTTTATTACAAGAATGAAAGACTTTATTTTCAGCCTTAAAGCAACTGTCTCACATTGCTTTGTAAGCTTTTTTTTTTTTGCCTTGAATATTTTTAGTACCAAATAAATATTATTGTACTAGAGTACAGTGCATTCTCAATAGTTGCGTAATAATTTAATATTTAATGTAATGACATAATGGAAGGAGTATCCAACCTCAGGGTATTTTCACATCGTTTTAAACTTCAAGTGGTACAAGTCTGCAAGACTGTGTTTGCATTTCACAGGGAGAAACAAACACGAACTGAAGCAAGAAAAGAATTTCTTAATTTTAAATGAGCGCAAGAATTCAAATTATCCAACCATCCTTCTGTGCGGCTTAATTGGGTTTCTCCTTTCTACTTCAAACACCATTTTCATGAGATCTTTATGTTATCTCCGAAAATGCTCAGCGATTCAGGTCGGTAAATGAATATGTGAGCAATGCAGACAACATTAGTTTAATAAAATTACAGCCTGCGGGCTCATTTCCAATCATAAACTTTATTTTGATTTGAGATGTGGATACATGCAACAAATAATGTGGATTTGAGCATGATTGTCTGAAATCTCTCGGGTAATACACAGCTCTGAACCGAACAGCTCGCTCAGCAGGCATGCAATGTTGCCAAACTAAGCACTGTCCAAAATGTCGCATTGGCAAAAAAAACAGCAGCAGGGAGGCAGGAGATTGTCAAGAGGCAAAGTGAAACAAAGGCTACAGATGTCCCATCCAAATTCATTATACACTGAGCCCTAAACGCGCACTTACCACTTCTGCAAGAGAGAGCAGCATTACAATAGCAATGCAGACACTGTCCAAATTCATAAAAGCCCTAGCTAAGCATTTTACGCACCTCTTCAGCTCTTATGAGATACAACTCGACCATCCTTCTGATGCCAACAGCTGGGGCCTAAGGCAGCAGGAGCATAATGAACAGTTGACCACCCCAAAACTTAGATGATATAACACAGGGGGGAATTATTATAAAGGCTCTCCCCTTGGTGTTACCCGATTGTTTAACAGTTCAGTGAGTTGGATGGGACCCTCTATGCAGCCTCCACAACACCTCCGGACCTCCTGAGGCTCACAGGCAGTTTAGTCTGAATTAAAATGATCTCTTAAGAGAGATACATGCAGGGTAAGTTAATAACGCTACCCAAAATTCACCAGAGGATTACATTTTTGTATTACTGTCACACTTCCCTTTGCTTTTTTCGAACTAAATCTAGTTCAAGTCTTTTTTCAATTTGTACACAAAAAAGAGCATTCTTAGGTTCTGATTCCTGCTTAAAGGGTTGATTACCTCTGGGGCCACCCTGCACTAAAAGGTGTACAATACAAACCCATGGCACTTTCAAGCACTCTCGGGGAAAAAAAAAAAGAGATCCATTAAAGGACATATTTTATGCAATGTAATGCACCTTTCTTATTTGATTTAGCTCATTCAATCTGAAAGGCTCTTACAATAACACCAACTACTTGAACTCCCAGGTGATGTTTTTGGATATGATATCATCCGGGTGGACCGCTGGCTAATTTGGAAAGCTGAAAAAACTTTTATTGGAGGTGTGCATAGCAAACAGTTGGTGGCATATTTTAAAAAGTACACCAATTCAAAAGCCAAATATTGGATAGGACAATGATAACCCACACCTTCTGTGAAATCTGCAAGAAACCGGGAAAATCTCTGTCAAGGTCTTGTGTGCAAGCGTTGATAAGATCAATTCATCTATTCTGGAATAAATTATCCTTAATATCTCTAATTTAATGGTTCACAGGCATAAATAATTGCATCACTTGCAATACTATAATGTCTTTTTGAGAGATCATAACCTCAATAACATCCACAGAGATGAGTCTTTTTAGAGGTGATACAGAGGCGATCTCAGCTCGATATAACAATCCTCTGATGTTAATGTTAAAAAAAAAAGACGTTGATTGCAGCACAGCACACTGATCTGGAGGACAGAAAATGGGATGACAGCAAACGGCAGCAGAAGCTGGAGACAAGGAACTTAAATTTAACTGAATCAGCAGCACCATTTATATGGATTGGAGCCAGCTATGCAATCCCTGTGAGAACCAACAGCGCCGAGCACAAACAAAACCAACAGGAGAATAATTGAGTGACAAAGTTATAACTTAGCGAGAGAAAATTTGAATTTAAAAACTCAGGTTTTTGCCTTTGTTTGGACCTGGACACTGATGAGAGTAAACTTGGGGGGCAATTAAATAAAATATGTGTGCATTCCCCTTGTTAGTGCTATAAATCTCTAATAACACGTACTAACCATTTAATTTAAAAATGTGAAAATGGTCAAACTGACAAGCAGGTATTAAAGAGCTGCTGAAGCCACTGAGAAAGGCTTAAGGAGATGCTTCTTCCTGTTTTAAAATCAAGAGCAGTACTGCTGAGCTGCTAGCTTCTCCTTGTCTTTTTATTGCATGGTGACAAGCTGAGGTGGAGGGGTAAAAACTGCAATGAAGCACACAGGATTTAGGATTGCAGGGTCAGCCTCTCTGCATGATACATGTTGGGAATGGCAATAATTAATTCACACTGCTGTTTCCATAAAGAAATAAAAGCTGATTTGAATGAACAGTTATACCAAAATTTTTTTAAAAGTTTTAAGTTTTATTCATTATGTCGCATTACCTCTACTTTTAATAACACTGTGCATGCTTTAGGAACAGGCACAGACAGGCCAGGTGAGTTTCACAGCTGTTGTAATGCATGCACGGTGTGCTTTTGCGCTGCTAAAGTAGTCAAAGCTTCCCCTGATAAAGATGTCAAATTCAAAATCTCTCTGATCAGACCATATTTAACCTTTTATTTAACCTGCCACCATAAATGAGACACAGCGGAAGCATTTTTGGAAAATGTTTATGCATGTTTTTCTCTTTCAGTGAAAGAGTTTTAACTTGTATTTGTGATGCAGTGATGAACTGTGTTCATTGGCGCTGCTTTTTGGTGATTTCCACAGCAGAACGTTGGCTGTTTTTAAAGACGCGCCATCTGAAATCCCAAAAATCAAGTCCACTTTGTTTTGCAATAGAAATTTTTAAGGATTCTGTGAGTTTTGTTAAATTAAATGATTCTGTACTTGTTAAACTGTCATTCTTTGTCAAATACCACACAGCCTGGCTGCTGCTATACCCTGCCCTGCTATTAGACCCCTTTGCAAATGTAAATTCAAACCTTACAAAGACAACTTGTTTCAGATTCCCAAAACAGTTTTTAGCCTTTTAGATGTCACCAGATTTCCTGTTTTTTTTAAATGATTTTATATTAAACTTTAATTAAATTCCCGAAAAGTCCTTTCCATTTGGCTATGCAGTCTTTCACAGAGAGATGAAGCCCACTCATCTTTACCTCTTAAACGCTCAGGCTCTCTGGGATGATTTTTATACCTTGTCTTGTTACCTATTAACCTGCTTTGTTGTGAAATGTTCCACCAGGTCTGACAGTCTTTTGTTGCACTTCTGCAATCTATTTTTTTTTAAATGTGCTGCTTGCTCAAATTTGCCCTAAGCACATATTTTTTTTAAAAGAAATAACGATAGAGTTTCAGCATTTGATACTCCGTCTTTGTGTTATTTTCAGTTAACAGACTTTAAATGATTTGAAATCTGCACACTGTTTTTGCTGTGTATCATCTTCTATTGTGTCAACTCAAAACAGGTCATGAATTTAAAAAGTACATTGCCTGTCCAACTTATTACTATAATAACTCCTGTGGGAAATATATTATCTGCTAAATGCTGCATTATATATCATCGCTGTTTATCTCCAGTGTTGTGCTGAACAGGTAGAGCGCAGCTGGTTCTCTGAGCTTTTTCACTCAAATCAGCTGAAAATTACACTGCAAGAGCTGTGCAGATTACACCGCTCTTATGGGGTAATTTTCAACACTTTCAAAACGATAAAACCAGATCACGACCAACAAAAAAGGGGTAAAACGCTGGTGTGATGATTAGCACTGTCGCCTCACAGCAAGAAGGTCCTTGCCTTTCTGTGTGGAGTTTGAATGTTCTGGCCAGGCCTGTCTGGGTTCTCACTGGGTACTCTGGCTTCTTTGCAAGGCCAGAGGTTAACTGGTGATTCTAAATTGGCCGTGGTTATGAGTGTGAATGGTTGTTGGCCCCACGACAAATTGTCGACCTGTCCAGGGTGTACCCGACCTCTCAGCTTGTGACAGCTGGTGTGAGTCTCCAGCCCCACTATGACCTTGAATTGGATAAGCAGAAGAAGACAGATGGATGGACCAAAGCAAGAACAGACGGGCCCTGCAGAGTTAACTGATAATTTGCTGTTGATTTATTGCTACAAATGACGCCTTTCATTCATTGCAGTTAATATAAAATTATTGATTCTAGCTGCTTCCAATGAGCTGTGATCCCCTATGATTTTAACACTTTGCTGTCATTTCCTGCAGCTTTAATTGAGGCAGCGGCACTCTTGTGCCTCCAAGTGTAATGTGTTTGGAAGGGGAGTGATGAAAAACACTCAAATGTGTTCAGTCACTCTGCCTTGGATAAACAGAGGTAAAACAAAATGGCAAACAAGCCAAATACCCACGAATCCAAGAGCAAACTACCAGGCTGACAGAGAGGTTTTAAAGATATAATGCCATACAGTGACACTGGACACAGAGAGTCAATTGCTTGGTAACTGCCTCCTGTCTTATCCCATTAGACTTATAAATTTCACAAGCTGAATAAAATCATGCTCGGAAGAAATATTTTAGCTGTAAACCATAGTCGTGCTCATTTTCATGCCTCCCAAAAGACAAATAATAAACACTTGTACTTTTCTAAGCTGTAGATTTTGCCGTTTTAAGGGCACAGCCATTCCTTATGCATGTAAAAATTCCTTCCTCGCATTTGCAGCCCTAAAAGCGAGGAGCTGATTGATTGACTCACTGACTGACTAACCGAAGACACAAAAGTACATAATCTTAAGGAATAAAGTAAAGTTCATTACAGTAATTACATTAAGCACTCAGAGAGACTGTTCAGGTGTATGACCCCGCGAGGATTTTGTTTTTGAAATATTGATTTTCTATCTTCACACAAATTGCATTCGGGGGCTGTTAGGCAGTGGAGATTTAACCATCCCATTACTCTACGTGCATCACCATTAGAACCGTGACCCCTAAATTAGGAGCTACACAGAACAATTTGCATACTAATTACTGTTTTAAGGATTGTATTTTGCATTGTGAATGCAGGGGCATTTAATCGAGGCCGTTCAGCAACTCCCGGAAATGTGCTAAAAATGAACAGATAAGACCAAGTTATTAACATATGCTGGACATTAGCATAGGAACCACATCACAAGTGACATTTCTAAATTAAGGCTAAAGATCAGATTTGACGTTTTCCAATTAAATCCAACAGTGACCTCTTCAACCACAAACAGTTAAGTGTGAAAACATTTCAACTCCATTCACACAACTTTGAAACACTTTTTACTTCAAGAAAATGAAGTTCAAGTGATATTCTGAATATGCAGAGTTCTTTGTGTATGTATCTAATTTAACTTGATGGTGAAAAATCCAAACGTCTGATCTACATATGCCAAGCACATTTAATAGACGAGGCACTAATCTAGATAATTAACAACAAATATTGAGTCATACTATTGTTGCTACTGCAGATTAAATGCAAACAGATTGTTGGCTTCATTTTGAGGAGATTTTAAGCTGAAGCCTACAGGCCTGAAAACCAAACAGAGACTACTATCAAAGGACAACAACAGCATAGCATAAAACTGATTTCATTTTGCTAAGATTAGGCAGTCCTGTCAACTTTTAGCAACAACCTTTGGCAAAAGTTGTCTAAAACATGAACTGAAAGTGTTACAGATATTTATTATCAATGGGGAGCCTCCAGTTAATCAGCACACAGGCCAGTGTTGCACAAAATCATCATTTCAGTGTTTTTTGTTCTTCTTGTTAAAGCTTCTAAAAATGTCAATTTGTTGTTTTCCTTAAATTGAACAGAATATATTTGTTAGTTTTATTTTGAGCTTTTTCTTAGATGTCAAATCCGTTTTTTAGTAAACAATTTGTGGATTATAAAACAGTTTTTGAAAAGTATCCAAGTATACCATGCGGGGTTTAACAGAGAAATGCACATTTTCTTATCATGTGCATCATATAGTAATCACTGTGCACCCCCTTCTATATGTCCTGACAGATGCAGATAGCATTATGGACGAGACAGTTGCTCTTTCTCTATTTTGGGAAGAGGGGTCTTGTTTAAGGAGGCTATCGGAGATCCGTGAAACATGGACTCAGCAGACAGGGAGCCGCAGCTGTTGCTGATTAATCATCAGAAGGCCGTTTCGCTCTCCGTACCAGTGTCAGTACTACCTGAGGGGGGAATCCCTGCTGGAGAGACTATAGGCCCGCAGTTTAACTTATAGTGTGCATGCAGGCCTGGGCTGCACATGTCTAGGAGACATTCGTCTTCAGATAGTAACTCCCAATTGAGACACAGCGTACAGGAGAATCCGGGATATAAACGTAAACATAAAAGCACATACGTGAAACTGGAAGTCCAGGTGTTCAGCCAATCACCAGCAATGATGAGCTCGGCAAGCTGTAACAACCGGTATCCTTCAGTTGCGTTGCCAGACGCCAATTATTTTAATGGCACACCCATTAGAGTGTATCACGAATCCATTTCAGTCCGTTGCAATGGATCATATCTGCACAATCACGAGGAGCAGTGTGAGCGGACAGACAGGTTAAAGCCTGGGCAGAATGAAGCGCTCCGGAGTGACAGACCGCATCCAGCTATCGCCTGTTTTTGCATCTTAAAACGCATGTAATGTGATTCGTGTTCAGCAGCATATTATATTTAAAATTCTGTCTTTGTGCCATACCAAGTTGCCCTCCATGTCACGAAGACTAGGTTCTATAGACATACCTGCGAGTTTGAATCATGCCTTATTCATTGTAACCTACCTGGATTTGTATTCCGGGGAGTTTAGCGACTGCGAAATAGCTCCTGTCCGCCCCCTTTATTATTGTTTTACCGCGCAGATCAGCCTGCCAACAGTCTCAAAATAACCTCGCTGTTTGGATTTCTTTAGTCTAACGTGCTCCTCGGACCAAAATCCCCCAGTGATGCCGCTGTCTCGGTCTCCAGCCTGCTCGAGATTGGCGATTGGATCAAACTGGCCAGAGGTGATCGCCTTTGGTCTTCTCCTGCCTTAGCGCCCTCCTGCCCAGATCCTCCCCGTCTGACGGATTGACCGGGTCGCAAAGCTGTCAGTGACAAGGGAGGAGGAGGAGGGGGGTGGTCAGTATTTTAAGGTTGCAGCCTTGGTGGAGATGGATCCTCTTAGCCTGTCCGCACGGCTCTCCCTCCTCCTGCAAGCCGTGAATCAGCGCTCTCCTCCTCCTCCTCTCTCGGCTGCGATAGCGCAAGAAATCTGTGATGTGGCTGTTAGAGACACTGGCGTAAAGCTCCCCGCCTGCTGTCTTCGCTACAGATGTGACATCGTGTGTTCATGGAAAGCTCAGCTGTGCATCCAGCTCTCTGAGTTGCCAGGGTTCTCTGCTGGACTTGGCGCACCATCGGAATGACCGCGGTGTGTCTCCTGTGCGCTCCCCTCAAAGTCAGTTTCTGCAGCTTGCAGTAAAAGCTGGAGATGAGCGTGCCGTCCTCGCGTGAGTAATATTTAAAAAATTTGTATAGTTATCAATATTAGAACCACTCTCACGCGACGATGGTGTGAAATGGTTGCGCCCTACAGCCCTCCGCCCCCCATTTCTAAAAGTCACACAGACCGACTCTGTTAGGCGCGCAACTACGTCACCATCAGCTGAGAGAAGAAACCTGCAACACAAACCGTGAATCTCTTCCAGACCCACAGTCCGCTGCTGCTAAGAATGAGAGGAAGGGGATAATCGAGAGGTAGGAGATCAAAGGTTTTGACACAAAAACTGATTGCTGTTTTTTCCTGTTTGTTTTTCTTTTTATTTTGTAGTTCTTTAGATCATTTGTTAACTCTAGCAAATACAATATGCCACAGAAGCGAGATGAAAATTACTCTGGCTGGCCAATTCCCACAGATACTAATCATTATTATTATTATTATTATTTGTTATTCCCACAGAAATAACGCGCGGATACGCTGGATACGCGTATATGATACGATGGACTAATCTTAACAATTTCTTTCCATCTTATGAGCATTATTATATAACCTACAATGGCTGTAGGCATGCACTTAAAGAGCCAACTTAAAATACCAGCAAACATTAAAGGCCCAACACATCAGCACACGTGTTTTACTCACACAAACACGGACTCTTAACTTACTTTGTTATGTCATGATGGCTGATCTCAAAGACGAAGTTATCAGCCAATGCTTCCCAGCTTGGTTAGTAGAAGCTACAGCTGAATCCAAGCAGGGCAAGTGACAAAAATGGCAGTTCCCCTAGGTGCCACTAGAGGCTGCCTGCAAAAGGGAGTCAATCCTCCTGGATTATCATGTTAAAAATGGCTACCTCTACATCATTCACAAAAGTTGTGGGGTGAGGGGAATTAGTTTTATAACTCTTCCACCAGAAGGACTGAGTCAGTCAGATGTCTGTGTTGAGTGACAGGTGTCCTTACCAGGCAGTTAGAACCATTCGTTAGAGCCATGGCAGCAAGAACGGCAATAGAAGTGTTTTCTATAACTAGGGTTGCCAACCGTCCCTTAAAAAACGGAATCGTCCCGTATTTCGAAACAAAAGTACACGTCCCGTATTGAGCTAATAAGGGACGCACTTTGTCCCGGAATACAGTGAGAATCAAAAGTAGTCTATAAATGTTAATGGAATTAACGCTTTGTTTGAAAACATAATTCCCAGCCCCTCTCCTGCTTTGTGACCAATGAGCTGACAGCACACTTATGACAATTCAGATTACCGCTCATTTCATTGGTCGAGGAAAGGTCGCTTACGGAGAAAATACCGGAAGACAACAGATGACCACAACAAGAAGCATGGCCAACAGGGAAACAAACGCCGACACTGCGGTGCAAGTCTCGGACGACAGTACACCTAAAGCTGGGCAGACACTGTGAGATTTTCAAACTGCACGATTGACTCGCAGGGGTTAGAAGTTGGTAGGTCACGATGCAGGGTCTCACACTATACCGCCCGATGCTCTGATGCGACCTGAGTGCTCACACTGTGCGTCCATAAAATGAAGGTTATAACAGAAAATCTGTCGCGCTCTCTCTCTCCGTCTTACACTCACACAGACACACACACCACCACCATTAACTTTGCTAAATTGCTAATGAAAAACACTGATCAGGCAGCTGTGATTGAGCAGCGATGTAAATCCAACTATTTTCACGGTTGTTGTGGTCGTGATAATTTTGTGATGCCACATCGAAAAGGCTCGGGTGAGCTTTCCAAAGTTCTACAAGTTGTGCCTCCATCGCTTGTGTCCAGATCACACGTTGCACAGCTGTGCTGCTCCATCTTCTTCACCGACGTTTACGTGTTTGCGCGTGAGCAGTGTAAGCGGCTCACGAGCGATTGATGATCGGGAGCTGGTCGTGAGGTGTTAATCGCTTCTCGTTACCCCACGACAGATTGACAGACCACGTGACTTTCGCGCATTGCATGCCGGGAACTCGTGGCAAAACAATCCAAGTACCGCATCAAATGCAAGCATTTGCAGCACCGCAAAACGTTCATTCTTCGGTTCCAATAAATACTTGCTTTTTCTTTGCCCCCCAAAAAGGTATGTACAAAACGAAGGAGAACAATGCCGGTCCGTACAAAGACAGACTTAATGAACAGTCAAAGAAAAGATACGAGGAAAAAAATCAAACCAGTGAAAGGGTTAGACCCTTACGAGCACACAGAGTGGACAAAATACGTTTGCGTGCTGCCCAACTTTCACCACGCTCATATTTATAATGATATGGTTCTTGGAGTGAGTGCATACACTCGTGAAGTTTAGTAACTTCAGGTCACTGCAACAAGCCCAGGTACAGTTTACCGACAGATGGGTACAGGACCTTGAAATGCACCGTGTAGAAAGTAAAGACCATCGTACATATCATAAGTTTACCAGTCTCACAAATCGTCTTCATAAATACACATTCGTTAACCGTTTATTAATAGGACCTTTGAGCTCAATGGTAATTAATTAGTAGTGGAAATAATTTCTGGTCATCACAGAAATGTAGCAGTGACAATAATATTGTATGCTGTAATCGTACTGGGCAATTAGTGATACAAAACAACTGTTTTATCCTGTGAATAAAAGTATATGTTTTTGTCAATGTACCATGGTAATAACAGAAGCGAAACGCAATATTGTGTCAGGACAATTCACTATTTATGCACAATAAACAAAGGAGCATAGCGCGACAATTTCTGTTCAGCGCCAGACTTGCTTGTAACCTATATCACCAATTATGTTAAGAAAAATGACGCATTAACTACAACAGCAGACTGACCTTCGTGTAAATGCTTGGAGCAGACTAACCTGTGAGCTGGAGTGTTCTGGGACGTTATATTTGATCTTTGAATGGCTGCAATCCAGTCGCGTCTTTGTTACTTCGGAAACATGGCTTGAACAATTTCTCTTCAACGACGTAATCCGATAACAACCGATCTCTTTACCCGTCGGCTTCCCGTGGCTGTCATGCGACCGGCTATTGCAGTTAATAATACAACAGCTTCTTGACATTTTTGTGTTTCTTTTTATCGCTGTAACTGATTTCAATTGAAAGCCTGCGTGCGCTAGTACCTCTTGCCACGAGTTCCCAGAATCCTTTGCGGTTTTACCCCTGAATGACGTCACATTTTCAATCTCTATACTACACGATGCAGGCCAAAATCGGGCCGATCACCAAATCGGTCGCACGACTCAAAAATCGGCACAAAATGGGCCGAAAATCGCACAGTGTAAGCCCAGCATTAGAGCAGCAATGTTTGTTGCTCAGAGAAAGAAAAAAAAAGGCTGCAAAAGTACAGGGAGGAATGGGAAAAGGGAAACACCTGGCTGGGAAAGTGCACGATAACACCTATAAAGCGCACTGCACTGTGTGCCGGCGCACTTTTTCCATAGGCATGCTTCTAGTGGTGGGCACATGAAGAACATGAGGGGCGTGAAAGCTCGGGGAACCCTTAACCAATTTCTTGTCCACCAGGCCACGGCAGAAGCAGATATGGTATGTAAACACTGGTTTGTTTTTTTTAAACCCTCTGGTTAAGGTTAATATGGGCATGTGCAGTGAATATCAGCGCTATGTGGCCAGAAGTGTGATAATATAATTTATTTTGTGTAATAAACAACTGCAAGGATAGATGATTACAACAAATAGATGACTAATACATAAAAGTAATACATAGATGAATAATGATGATGAGTTAAGATGCGTAATCATGGGAACAAGCGGGTTTACAAACAGGAGCAGCTGATTAGCATTAGAAAAGCTGAAATAATACCTCAGCTGAAGCCAATTGTACTAAATGCACTAAATGTGCACTGTTACAAGAATATTTTTGTTCTATTGTTTTCTATTAATTTATATAATTTTAAGTTAAGCAGGACAGAGTTCTTTTAAAGAAAGATTTACTTATATTCTCAAAAGTTAAGCATGACAGGCTTCTGTTTAAGAAAGAGACCTGTTTTACTGTGTTAATGTTGTCATTTTGAGCTAAAAATAAATGGCTAAATGATCATTTGTTTCCCATATGGTCATATCACAAAGAATATGCATCTGCTTAAATCAAATTCAAGTCAAATGGTTAAAAAATAATTTCACACACAAAAAAAGAGCTACCACACTGGGAAGGGTGAAGACAACTGGGTTGCCCGGCCCTGGCCACGAGGTGTCCCTTATTTATTTTTCAGGGAGTTGGCAACCCTATCTATAACTGACACAGACTCTTTCATACTGCTGTGGAGGAATTTTGGCCCACTATCATTATTATTATTATTATTACTATTAAATAACAATTATTGCATAATTGTTTTAAATCAGCCACACTGGAGGGCCTCTCTAGTATTACAGGCTTTTTAAGGTCATTCCAAAGCATCTCAATATGATATATTCCAGACTTTGACCAGGCCACTTCAAAACCTTCATTCTGTTGTTTTGGAGTCACTCAGAGGTGGACTTGGAGTGGTGGACATCAATCCATCTTCTACCAACTATCTAAGTCCGGGTCGTGGAGGCAGCAGTTTACGCAGAGACGTCAAGACCTCCTTCTTCCTGACCACCTCCTCGAGCTCCCTTAGTACAGTTAATTATGATTTGTGAAATAATGACATTAAAATTTGCTCCAAAAGTAACCAACAACTTAATCTCTGTCAAGAGGTCCAATTCAGTGACTCAGTTTAGCAGCCATCTGTTGCCTAAAGACACCTGTGTTCGAAGTGGCAAATATTCATTAACACAAATAAAATGTGTGAGATTTAAAATACAATACTTTTTTGAAGCTGTCTGCTGTCTTCTTAATTCTTGTGGGCGTTTTTAGCATGGGTATCTATAAAAAACAAGCCTCAAGTGGCCATTGGATGAACTGCATGTTCAGTGACGACATGGTGCTTCTTGTTGTTATTTATTATGTTTCATATCAGGCGACAGAAGCTTTTTCATAAGAGTCTTTGTTGGACGTTTATAATACAGAAGTCCCTGAAAAATAAGCAATAAATTGATGGCGCCACAATCTGTCGTTCCTGCTAGTTAAACCCACATTTGATGCATTATATTGTCATCAGGCAGCGGTACAATCAATCACACAACAAGAACACTTGCAAGTTGTCAACATACAAATTATATCCAGGTGGCTGTGGCTCAGGAGGCAGAGCAGGTCATTGACTAAGCAGAAAGCACTTTGAGTGCTCAGTAAGAGTAGAAAATAGTATAATATAATTACTATTCCATTTCCATTTACCACCCTAATTAGTATCAGCATTAGGGATAAAGGCTGCCTTTAGAGGTGTAACATTAGAATAGGATATATTCTATTAATGATCCTGAGAAAATCAGATGGAGTACATGAAAACATACTGAATGTGTCAGGGCACAAAAGGTGTAATTTAACTATAAGTAACAAAACAACAGGGCAAAAAAAGCTTTTATATCATGTTTGTACTTACATTTATAAACACATGCATCCAATATATCAAATCACCAAGGAATTAGAAAAATTAAAACATATAACATCAAAAATGAGTACTAATACGTATAATTCTTTCATAAAAGGAAACCCATTCAAGTTATTTGAATATGGTTACCATCGACAAGGGATCACTTGGTGGTCCTGCTGAACACATTCTCAATGATCTCTCATCAGCTCTTCTGTGTTGTTGTGCCCATTGTTTAGTTGCATTGCACAACCCGATGATCTCTATCTCCAGTTATATGCATTACTAGTCAATAAGAGCTTCGCTGGGCACACAGTCCTTGATGCAGCACAATCACCCTGCTGACGAGACAGACGAAGCCCCAGAGACGGGAGCAAAGCAGGAGGATGTTGACACCACCACCACCTCTAATTATAGCATCATACAGGCCTGAGGCACTGTGAGGGAGGGGGAAAAATCCTTAAACTCCCAGAGCAAACCAAACTGTATGTAAAATTAATTCCGGTATTTAAGTCTTTTAAAATAATTAGCAGTTAATCAATAATGAATAATTATTCCCCTGTCTAGAAACAACACGGATAGACTCTTACTGCAGCATGCAGAGTCCCTCTCTGTTGGGACGGAGCCTGTATGCAAAGCAGGAAAAATCAATTGGATCCGATTTTAATTACATAGTCCGGCACTGTGGTACAGAATCTCATTAGCCTCTTCAGATTTCCATGCTTGTTGAATTCAAGTCTGAGATTCAAAAACAATCACTCCCCAAATGGACAGACTGTGTTTTTGTGTGCGTGCGTCTGTGTGTGAGGAGTGCGGCGGTAAAGAGGGGGAGGGGTGCTATGATGAGCCAATCTGTCCAGGTAGTCCAAACCACTAGCACTCCCCCATCCTCCACTCCTCTACATGCAATGCTGTAATTAGTATGGAGACTACAGTTGGATTTTTAATGAAGTTTTCTTATCTGCAGGAAAAAGGGTGGAGGCTGAGAATACACTGGACATACTGGTGGTGCTTAAGTGTACCTGCACCCAGCATGCATCACATGATTGGAATTCAATGCCTGCTCTTGCCCCTCTCATCAAAGTCCTCAATGCATTTAGTGATGATTAATGGATTATACACCAGGCCTGCTTGTGCTACCCACTGAGAGGAGCAGCACTTACAAGGGGGAGGGTGGCTTGATGGTCTTAGCTCTGAAAACTGACTGCTGACATAGATTCTCAGAATAAGGCAACTTTTCTCCAGCTCCTCCTTGCTAATTTCTCTCTTCACTGTTTTACCACAAGAAGCTTGACAACGGCATGCCACACCACGCAGGAGCACCAGCAGCAGTGGGGAATAAAACAGCATAGCAGGAGAGAATAGTGCTGCACCTGCATTTTCTGATTCGTAATTTCACTCTCTCTCTCTGTGCTGCACTCGGCACTTGCTGATAATTTGTAGGATTGAGATGCAACAACTTTGCCCACCCAGGCAAAGGCACTGTGGGAGCGGCCAGAGAGAGAAACAGGAGGGAGCGGTCATCGGGAAAGTTAACATCAACATCACCCCCTAGGCGATGTCCACTTACAATAGGTGGTAATGAACGGTGAACCTGTGAAACAAGAAAGTTAGAGAGTCACCTTGCATCAGGATCGCAGGGATGGCAGTCACTCTGAAGACTTAAAAGATGCATGGAGTGTGATTTAAATCAAAATATGGCTAGGCTGAAGGGTCATTTGGTTTTCACTGCTTAGCTAAATGGCTGTCTGGCATTATACATTAGTTTTAGTGTTATCTACCATGTAGACATTTGATTGTAGCATTTGTAATGTCATGAGAAACCTGTGACCACATCTGGTAGCCCCTTCTATCCTTGAGATGAGCTGACACACACTACCACCACCCAGGATGCATCAGAAGTAGATCTATCATCTAATTCTGAAGAAGTCCAATCAAGGACTGGTCGTCTTCTACCGTGAGTTTTTTCTATCCAGGCATGCTTTTACTGCGTTGGCAGTTTGTTTGGGATCATTCCCCATGAAAAAATTAGGTCAGTTGACAGTTAGTTCATTTCAGATAGTATTGCATAGTGGATTAAAATCTGATTGTACTGTTCTGTGTTCATAATTCCATCAATTTTGACCTCCTTCGTGCATGACGATGACTTGAACAAAAAATTTAGAATTTGGATTCATCACTCCATAAGACCTGCTGTCTGAGATTTTCAGTCAAGTTCTTGTGTAATTTGGCACACCTCAGCTTTTTCTCCACACTTGGTTTCTTGAGAGCTACCACCATCCACTGAGACCTCTGAGGTCCAGGATTCAGATGAGGCTTCGGTGAACAGTAGATGGATCAACCAATGGGGAAGATCAACCTCTCCTATGTCATTTGTCAGTTTTGTTTGATAGTTTTGTTTTTCTTAAGGACGTGACTTTAAGACATAGTTCATCTGCTGTAGATAATTTTTAGGCCTGGCACTTTTTCTTTGTCCTTCTAGTTCCCTGGACCCTGCTGAGATATGCCGAGTTTTCACCTAATAGCTGTCTGGGACAAAACAAAATACTATTTTATGCCCAGCAAAGTGTTATCTTTGGCATTTCTCATATATTCAGCTCAAGAAATGGGAACAAATCACACCATAGGGCGACCAGCATTTTTATTCCGCATCTATGCTTACAAATAACAGTAGATTGCTGTACAAAACGTGCTGCAAGAATTTGCTCAAATGTTTGAATATGTTTGCCATATAAATATACTCACAATGTTGTAGTCCCAGAAGGAAAAATCCTAATATGGTAGAACAGCTCACACCTCCACTGCACTAGAAATCTTTTCTTCTTTTTGTGGCATCTAGCCAAACCCCATCACCTTTATCCCATCATCCAGACATACATGCTTTGGCTTGATTAGGTGGGGATGCACATAATCAAATTGAGAGGACGAGCTGGTTATTTTTTCTATAATGCAATAAAAGCTTTACCACTGTGCACCAATAAATCCTCTCCTCAAATAAAAACCTGACAGTCCATAAATTTGTACTGAGTGCAGATAGAGAGGAACCACTAAGCTTTCCCAAATATATGATAAATGCACTTTTACTTCAGTATTTGCTCACATAGTGTAGCCTGTCTATGAAGAGTGCCACCTCCGCAGCTGCAGCTATTGGAGCTGAGCATTCAGTGGTTCACTGGTCCGGAATATATTTGCAGGGGAAGATGGGTGAGTGAGGGATACCCGCACCGACTCCATTACATCAGAGGGACGGTGCACAGAAGACGAGTGTAGGACACTGGACTCCACATTCATCTACTCGTCTCCCTTGTGCCTTATGGTGCTGAATGAAAGACAGAAGGACAGGATGGAGGGTGGAGCATCAAAAGTACGGGATGGCGATATGAAGGAAGACCGGATGAGACACAGATCAAGGCGGAGAGGTCAGTTCGACTGAGGGACTTAGCGTCACATCGCCCGGGCCCCTGTGCCCCACAGCCACATCTCCATGGCAACGTGTGGCCCCTGCCTCGGTCGCGGGGAGAGTGGAAGTGACGGCGGCGATCTGTGCGTGTTCCGTCTGGCTCATTATGTGGCGAATGAAGTGAAACAGCCAGGGGGTGCATTTGTTCTGCGTGGACTACCCCCTCAGCTGCCAAGCGTCTGTCTATTTATAGAAATGAAAGAAAAAGAGAGAAAGCGGGCCTAAATAAAATAAGCACAAGGGCCATTTCTCGACTCACTTTTCCTCCTCTCTTCCCCCTCCTCCAGGTAGTAAAAGTCTCTATTTTCTGCATCTCTCTGAGACTCAGAAGGGTAATGAAGGCTCTCCCTAACTAAAGACAGTTTTCATATTTGATAAAACTCTGTTATTTTCCTTTAATGTATAAAATTTAACAGATATAACATAGAAAATCCTGAAACTACAAACTGATACTGACTGAATGGAGTCTAATACCGGGCATCATCATGAAACAAAGTTTAAGTTTAAGTTTAATAATTGAGTTATTAACATTTTAACTGATAGATGACTGAATTTAGACAGAAAAATCAATGTTTCTTTAAAATATATAACTATATTGATATATTACAGAGAAAGCCTTGTATCTGTGATGATATGCACAAGTTATTCTTCCATGATGTTAATTATTTTGCCCCCAGCCAGGAAGAATATTCAAATCCTCAGTCAATTATAATACAGAGGACAATAGACAGTTAGCGAGTGACTACCCTACTAAAAAGGACATAGTACTTGTGGAAACCCCTCCTGCATGCCTAACTAAACTGGCCTTTTTGAAGTTATTGCAGAGAAAATGGTGCCGAAATCAAATGAGTGCAATACAGATGTGTGCAGTTCTTTGTTTGTTTTGCATGAACAAATTTCTGCAAATCTTAATGAATTGAAATAACAAGAGCAAAGCAAAATTCCTCCACATTGATGTGAGAGTGATAAAATCAAACAAAGTTATTACTGCAAGTTATTGCTGCTAAAAGTGGCTTGGCTTGACTTGGCTTTTTTTTTAAACTAAATAACAACATTCTGTAATATGTGTTGTTGTTTATAATATTGAGATATTAACACCTGGTGAGAACTAGATATTTTTTTATTATGTCCAGATATGTCAAATCTGGACATAGTGGGCATACGTTCTTTTTTTTTTTTTAACCATGCCTGTACATCGAGTTCTCTAAAAAGCAAATTCATCAAAAATCTGAACGTCAGTCTCTGTGACTTAAAGATTTCAAACTTTCTGCTTGTTGCAGCTTTAAAATAGCAGCATTGATGCTAACGTCAAAGATCACATTAAATACAGTTCCTGGAAAGAATCAATTCTCCAGTGTTTACTTTGTGTCATCAAAGTGACACAGTATTTCTTTTTAATTTTCTGGTGATGATTTTTAATCAAACTACCATTCCCTATATAAGTGACAGTCTGCTGGTTAAGCTGTCACTGATTAGCATTAAGTAACAAATATCAAAACGTTGCGATTTCAGTCTGGTGTGAGAATTCACCCGATGATGACAAATGAGATATTATATTCTGCATTTCTCTCACTGAAGTGAATAGTCATGTCTGCAATCCTTGTGAAAAATGTCTTCTCATGAGATAATACCAGTGGTAATTAATCATCATCTGGGGAATGTGTGAGTGAATCTGCGGAGAGGGAATTTTTCATTCATCAAGGGCCAAAAGGACTGTGAGCAGAACGCTTTTTCTGCAGCGTTTCCACATCAGAGTTGTGATGATTTGGCAGATTAAAAACCAGACTTGCAGGGCTGCTAATTAAAGGGGGAATCGACTGGTGGAGGGGCCCCAGAGCTGAATAGGGCCACTGGAAGATGCTCAAGATTATTTTGAGAGCCCCAGTTGTCACATTGCCCAGAATCTCAACCGACTCCACAATTCTTGTTTCTCAAACTTCATTAGTTCTCATCAAATAACATGGTAAATATTGAATTTCATTCCCCCCTTGTTTAGCCTTGTCCACTTAATATTTAATTGCATTTTCTTGCATTCTCTAATAAAAAATTGATGTGCATGTGAATGGGCGTATGTTTTTCAAATATGGGCTCCATCTCATAACACATCTTGGCAGCTCACTTACGATAGCAAGCCCTTCCAGGCTGACCTATTTTGGCCTCTGATGACTACACCCCCGCTATATCTCCTCATCGTAGAACTGTAGAGCTGTAACATGTCTTTTGCTTCAGCGCTCTTAAGTCTTCTTCACGTGACTCACTTGAAGTAGGCTCTGTGGAAAAGCTGCGAGGCTGTAGAGCCGTACACAATTAACAAGGTTACACGGTTCACCAAACACTGAGCTAAATAACTTCCATATAATGTACAGTGAAGTAGGACAGTGTGGAGGAAATAAAGAAACGGCTAAATGAGTGGGATGTTTAGCTGAAAGCAAAGCCACCTCACCTAATTTCACACATCATTTTGTTTTCTAGAGATTTCCTTGCTAGCAAGAGAAGGGCCCACTTTCCTAGACATGTGTTACACTTCGTCCAAGAATCTTGTTTCTTTTTGTCTCTTTTTTTTTTGTTTTTTTTCCAGGACATGGTGCAATCTGTGTTTAGGAGACCGACGCCAAAAGTCTGCAGTGATGAAAGGACATCTGTGAGGAAGCTAACTGCTAATACTATCATGCTGTGATCCATTTGTTACCATGTTAATATCAACCACGTTCATGCTGACAAATATTTATCATGTCCACGGAAAAATCTTGAGCTACCCCCATTTCTTTATATCTTTGCTTTCTAGGAGCCAGATTTTTAATTTTATATTTCGTTATTTTTGGAAAAAATGATCATGAGTAATAGTTTTCTAGGTTCTCTTAACGTCTTTCAAAGTTTTTCTTTGGACACTGGCTGCTTTTTCATGAATGTTTTAGGGTTTTTGGCTGCATTTCATCCAGTGATGTTGATGATCTTGTCAAAATTGATGGAACACTTTTCCACATCACGAAAAAACACACTGCCAGTTCCCTTTCTACCACAACTGTTTGATTTGTTTGTTAGTCTGATTGTAGTGCTTCTTTTACTTAGACTTTGAATGTGTCACTTTTTATTGTATCACATTTTCAAATGTTCCTGTTATTTAATAAAGAAAATAATATTTTTTTCCACCACCACCACAGCTAACCCCTCAGTATATTGAGGCCAAGCTTAATGAGCATCATCAAACTCAATATCTTTTCTGTCCCAAAGAAACAGCAGCATCCTCACTGTAGTTCTTATTTCTAGACAGTATTCATCTAATCAAAAACAGCCCTGGAGCCACCCGGTGGAGCATCCAGCACGAGTGTGTGATTCACCTCTAAGATTACAAATGCACCAACATGTGGCTATTCTAATTTTAGAAGCCTCTTCGCAAAACACCAGACATTTTTATCAACCCTCCGCCTGACGCAAGAGCTTTGATGTGATCCGCTAATCCTGTTATAAACACTTGATTACTCCGCTTTGTTATTCAGAGGTGTTTGGCGGATAACAGGCGATTGCTACTTCATGGCGCTTTGCCACACATTCAAACAGCCTATGACAAAACAGCACTCTGAGCAAGATGTATTTTTGTACAACCTGTGCATGGGAAAAATAACCCTCACATATGATCTGCTGTTTGTTTCCTGAGCCCAAGAACACTCTGTATTAAAACAGCTCAAAAGTCAGGAACGTAAAAAAGGGATTGCGGAAAATGTATCCCAAGACATTTTCATGCACCTGAAGAATATTCATTACATCTCATTTCACAGCTGAATGAGATGAGGCAGCACATGCATTATCTGTCACTCACCCACACATTACCTAAACGTACGAATCTAGGGCCATTGTTGCATACAGAAAATATCATGTTCTTTTGTTTTTAGGACCAAAAAAGCTAAAAGGTAATACTATTTCTATTATAAGCACAATAAATCCACTGCAGTGCAAAGTAATAACTGTCAGAAAAACAGATTACTGTCGAGAAGTATAAAGCCTGAGGAAAGGCTGGACTGTTCTCTTATTTATTCCTTTATGCTTCCAACTGGTAAATCAATGCAATACCATTGTAAACAAAGACCCACCACATCCACCGGCTTTTGTCAAAAACAAAATGAAAGTGAAGGCAACACTGTGGATAAACAACAATAATTTATTGAGTCATGTAAATCATACATGGATATACAATCCTTTCTTTGTGGAAGATGCAGCAGGACACAGATGGGCCACCTGCTGGCTGAGACAGGTGACACCTGATTTATATTTGTGCATTAAATTATAAGTATCAACTTTTTTTTTAATTATAACACCAGTTTTGCTTCTATGGCATAATAATAGTAGTAATGGACAGCTTGAGCCAATCACAATGCTGGTATTTTGGGTGTAAAAAAATGATGATAAAGTCATTGTCTATCAACTTCCCAGCAAATCAGAAAACACCGCTTGACTCTGCACCACCACGTATTCAGGTGTGAAGCCTACTCTGCTCCACGTGCTGAAAACAATGGAGACAGCATGTGTTTTATGACTGCATTATATCTATATAAATATATATTAATAATAATATTACTTAATATTGGACACCACATGAATTTATCTGTGAACGCAGAAATGGTCCTGATGATACATCAGTCTGACTAATAGCTGTGAACATGTTACAACCAGAAGAAACCATTATCGCCTATTAATGTATATTCCCCAAGTCTGAATTCCTGCACAAGCAAAGACAAAAGAGTCCAGGCCCTGAAGCTGCAGAGACTACCATAACTGAATCTCAGGTCTCTCCACAGTTCATTCTTGTAATGTTCCCGGTGTGTATTTGTGTGTGTGTCTGCTCAGCCTGATGTCCTCCAGTCTCAGTCTTTATTGCTCAGCTTCCTGCGCTGCTGCTCCTGGTACTCCCTGGAGTCCTCCCAGGGACGAGGGCCACGGATGTTCTTCCATTCGTCCAAATTCATCTCCTTTAGCTTCTGCAAAGCAAAAAACCCACAAGAGGCAGAGTTAAACTCCAAGATGCCTTGAATGAAAAAACAAACAAAAAAATATAAAAGAGGATCATCTGCCCTCATCTCATCCTATGCTAACATCCTCCTCTGTCACACAAACTCTCCTCTTGCCTTATTGAGCTCCATATTTAACATTTTTGTCTAATACATCCACCATCCTCAAACCATCTCAGCGTTGTCTCCAAGCCACTCAATCTGTGCTGTCCCTCCGATGTACTAATTTTCAATCTTGTCCACATCCAAATCTTCACTTTCTGCATCTCTTCCTTTGCCACACCTCCAGCTCCTGTCTTTTTGTCTGTGCCACTTTCTTCGAACCATACATCACAGCAGGTTTCACTATCTTGTCAATCTTTCCTGTAAATTAACCTGGTACTTAAAATTTTTAACAATGCACCAAAACTTCTGTCAGTGAGGCATTTTGACACTTAAAAGCATGATTTTTGCTCTCCCAGCTTTCTTGCAGACACACTACAC
Source organism: Haplochromis burtoni (assembly GCF_018398535.1). Taxonomy (NCBI): domain Eukaryota; kingdom Metazoa; phylum Chordata; class Actinopteri; order Cichliformes; family Cichlidae; genus Haplochromis; species Haplochromis burtoni. The sequence continues at coordinate 718,223 of NW_024582537.1, read as the reverse complement.
AAGTCAGAGTCTTTGATCTATTCCACTGCTAGTCTCACAGCCTTGTTCCCCTTACCTCGTACTCTTCTTCCAGTATGACCGGCTGCCTCTGGATGTTCACTTTAGCCTCCAGTGAAGGATCCAACTGCAGGATGGGGGAAAAAAATGTTTACTTAGCTGTCACAGCGTCACAGAATTAAATTCCAACAGTAAGAAATAAAGAGGTTATGCAAAGGCTCCCCTTGCTTGAATGATTGATTTGTAGATAGTTTGTTAAGAGGAAATTAAAAGTACTAAAATGAGGTAAGAGAAGGTTTGTATAGTTGCAACTTGCAAATGAGGTCACCATTTCATTTCCCACAATGTTATTAAATATTATGTATTATGCTATTTAAAAGATGACATATGCAGAAGAGGTGAACTACTTTCCTTGTGACTATAAATAGAAGTAAGAAACACTCTACACTTTGTCTCACCGGTGTAGAACTCTCTAAACCCAGAGGGAGGATCCAATTTACCCTGTTTTACTGTACAAATTGTTCTCCTTGAATTGCCATCAACATTACCCAGTTCAGTTACATATACACACACATGCACACACACACACACACACACACACACACACATATAAGAAGGTTATCGGAGAGAGAGTTGAGTCCAGTCGAGTTATGAGGACTTTGGAATTCAAATTGATTTTGCCTGAGAATAGGGCTGAAATGAATCCCATTCCGAATCATTACTTTTAATGAGTTCTAATATTTCACAGCAATAATGCTGCAGTTACACAGCTGACTGATGAATTTCATAACACCATGATTGATTTACAATTAGACCTACATTACTACAGCCTATTAATAATATATAGAATATTCTAGAGCATTGACACCAGGGAATTAATTGCCTAAGTTAGTCAGGTACCTGCTGTGGAGGTGTTAGCAGCTGAAACTGGGTACAAACTGGGTATGCCAGAAATAAAGAAAGTTCACAAAAATCTGAACAGGGAATAAAAAAGGCATTCAGGTTCATCTCTGCCAACAGGCTAAATCAAATCATTGAAGGGAAGATGCAAATTGGATCACACAGTGACTTACTCTGAGTGGCTTCACTGACTTAAGTGAGCACTTATCTGCGAGAACAAAAGAATGAAACTGGCCAATAACAGGCAAGCTAAAAACAGTAAGAGTGGTTTTAATCATGAGCATACAACTTTTTAGATATGCCATGCATTAAATTATACATGCAAACACACACACAGCAGAGTTCAACATTTACTCCACAGTGTCAGAGAGAGAGGAACAAGATTCTCTTTGCTGCAGGCCCAATCAGAAGAGAGTGATACGTGTGGGGGCTGCTGCACAGGCACAGTGCCAGGGGCCCAATGCCCTCCTCCTCCTCCTCCACCATGATGATGATGATGATGATCATCATCATCATCATCATCAGTCTAGTGCTGCTTCACATGGACAGTAATAAGAAAAGAAGCCCCTGCTATCTGGCTCCCACCCAGGTATCACGCATCAACGTATGTCGAAATAAAATAACACAAAACTTGTGCTATTACTTCCCCTCACAGCCAGCTTATCAGACTGTAATGCCTTCTAATAAATGCCCAACCTTTTATCATTTTAATGAATTGGTTGTCATTTAATGTATTATTAGAGCTTGTTCTCCCAGCTTGCTCTTCTACCGACTCTACCGCTTGTCTGAAAAGATGGGTAGACTAACTATTCAATTCAGATGTCTTAAAACTTGACCACACTGTACTGATCTGTAACAATCCAGGAGTCTTAACAATGAGACAAAGTGTGTTTTGTTTTCACACCTTACACTTGGGAGGAAATCTGCTGCAATTACAGTTCCAACCACTGGGTGGAGAACTTGCACACTGTCTACTGTATTGTACAGAGAGAAATTATTTTACCCGCTAACTGTACACTTAATTACATTGTATAGGAAGGAGTCTTCCCACTTAACAGTTTATGTAACCATAAAGATCTGGGAGTTTAAATGTAACTGACAATTAACTGACTTTGAATAAACCTCGACCAAATCCTTTTTCTTCTTCTTAAAATACAAAAGGAATCAAACTACAAACCCTTTTTCTGATCTTCTGGGAATCATACCGGATTTGTGTGAACTCCCGCAAGCCAAAGGAACCACCAACTACCAGCAACTGAAATAAGAAATATAAGAGAATGGAACCATAAGCATTGTGGTTATCTACAGCACCGTGCAAAAGTCTGGAAGCACTCCACACTTTGTAATATTTTGCTAGGTAAATCAGTAAATAGCAGCAATCAATTTATTGAAATAAACACACATGTAAATACAGTATATAAAGCATAAAAAATGAAGCTGTTGCCGATCACGTGCTTTCTCATGGTGGATCAAATCTGATGGTAACTTTCTGTGTTCATAATTCCATCAGTTTTGAGAAGATCTCCAACACCACTGGCTGAACTGAAGTCCCAAACCATGACAGACCTCTACAATGTTTAACGGATTGTTGTACCTGTCTCCTGAGGTCCTCTGCACATATTGGTGACAGTTTGAACCAATAATTTGATAAGATTTCTATTCATTACTGCAACAGACCTGTTGTCACTGATTTTCAGGATGACTCCTGTTTCCCTTCCTTAAGAATTGCTTCCTGACAGCCAGTGACACCATTTATGATGAGGTGAACAGTAGATGGATCTGAAGGGTGAAATGCACCTGTGAGGTCATCTGTCATGTCCTTGACCGATTATTTCCCTTATTTCGTAAGGATGTGACTTACGAGGAAGGATAGGCAAAATATAAAGAATCCAGGAATGGTTCGAGACCTTTGCACAGTACTTTATGGTATAACTTAGGTATTTCTCGTTAAAGTGGATATAAATAAATAAGAAAATAAATGCTGCGGTCACTGTAGCTTTCAAGACTTTCAAAACAGAACAAGAATTGTTAACTATCTAAAACCTTAATGATTTAGTCCACTGTATGGGCCTGTATGCCTACCAGACGAACAAATACAGCTTCCTTCCTAGAACTGTCAACAAAACCAAGCACTACAACCTTCGACTCACATTTGTATACCTAACTATAGAAGCCTGGGATTCGGTTTGAAATACAGTTAAACAGTCACGATTAAAGATAAATGTCTTTACAGCAAAGAAAGGAAATGCCCAAAATGGGCTTTAACACCCAATTTAACTATAACTAAGACAAAACGAAAAAACAACTAATACTATTATGAAGTTCCAGATACAAGATCTTACTTCAATATTAGGAGTGAACTGGTTAAAGAAGTCATTTACACGCACCACGGTGGGGTCATGCATTCATAAAACAGCTAAGCTGCTAGCAAATATTAGCTCAAACTGCTTAGTCTCCGTAAATATCGTCGCATAAAAGTTACTTACAAGCATAGGGATTCCATATTTCACCGTTTTGTTTTTCTGCAGCAACTTTAAATTAAACATAACTCTCCTTCAGACTACAAGCCCATGTTACAGGTTCAAACAACAAACAGGTGACATCTGAGATGCATTTCCTGGAAAGGTCCCACACTCAAACTGGTCCGTATAGTTTTGAGGGCACGCTGAATTGTTCCGTTGACTGTTCGTATAAGGGAAATGAGTTTGTCACATTTTTTCTCGTTGGTTTAGATAAAAAATAAAATATCAGATCTTTACTCATGTCGCTCAACCAGGGGCTCTATAAATGTTCCCAGCAGGATATTTTGAGCACCAATCATTTTATATCCTGTGAATTTGTAGCATGAAACTTTTGTTGAAATATCTTTATAAAAATAAAAATAGATATCTTTCTCTATTATGCACCCTCTAATTTCTAACTAGGCAACCAGCCAAATTCTTTAAACAGATCAGCTGCAACAAATTTGAGACTGATGATGTTGACGATTACTACAGATGATCCAAATTCAATTAAATAATATAAAATGATTCACAGAAAGCTTTGGAGAGTAGTGGAAAGGGCTGCTGTCAGGTGTAACAAAACTGAGTTCTATCCAAAATATCCAAAGGTGATCTGAAGTAGTTTATATCCCACAAAACCAGATGAAAATTATTTTTTTAAAGATGCACCAACTGAAGTTTATTCTGCACTGAAATAGTTTCGATTAAGCAATTTACTGATAAAACGTTTTTTGTTTGATGATTGCTTACACAATAATGAAAAAACATCTCTGAGAATTTCACAAAGTGACCTTCAAATGTTTTCAGTTCAAATGTATTCAAATAATGGCAAATTACAGCTCTGTCACTGATGAAGTAAATGCGTGTATATGTGTGTATACTGTATCATAAGTGGACAGACATGGATGTAAACCACACCTTAACTGTTTGGCTGAGGCAAAACAACCACAAGGCAGTGATTCTAACTTAAAGGTACTCTGGGTATTATTAAATGTGAACATATCGTTAAAAATTACATTTATTGTTTGTTGGGTGTCCTGTTTGAAGAAAACACTTGGGAGCCACTTGAATGAATGTATATAAACACATTTACATGAGAGGAACCTGATTTCAAGGAAATGAAAATGCTCAAATTTGAAAGTTTCTGAGTTATTTTGTTCATGTCCTCGTGTATTAGCTGTTTAGTTGTTTTATGATGAGATGGACGCTGTCATTATATTTTAGTATAGTGTTTGAGTTGAGGAGAATAAAAGAATATTTAACATTAATTGTTGTGTACTAAGCACAGATTAATTTGATAAGTTATAATTTACGCATTTTTGAGCAAATGGTGTATTAGGTTGTAATTGTATGTTTAAGGATATAAAGAAGTACATTCACACAAAACACAGAAGCAAACAATATAAACAATATCTTATTTATAAAACAAATGAGTCATAATAAGTGAAAAGAAGTGCTTGGAAATGGTAATATAAACAGAACTTTCAATTTTTCTATTACCAGAAAATATCAGTTAATGACACAGAACATTTATTCAAAGAGTTTTTGAGTTCATGTGTGAAGCGCTTGTGCACAACAACTGCTGTTTTCTTATTGTCAGGGACCTGGTCTGTGTTGGCATCAGCCCAACACTTTGCAGGTCCGTTAGTGTAAAGCTGCTGTGCAATGGCTATGTGTTTGAGAATTATACCAGGGAGTCAAGTACTTCTGATTTGATGCTCTATTTTTCCCTGGTGCTACAGTATCCAGTGTCATGCGTAGTGAGGAGACAAAATTATTAACAAGATAATTGACTTCTGTGGGCAGATGAAGAGGACGAAGGGCACTGAAGATGATAACAGTGGGTGGATTATATTCTTAAACTTAGCACTTTCAGAAAGACATCTACTTAGATGAACTCGACTCCCCACTGCCGTGTAATCAATTATTGATCATTAAAATGTTATCAGGAAATGATCAGACAGGAGAGGGTTTTCAGGAAACACTGTTTCATGCATAAATTACAACAACCTCAATCAGGATTTTTTTTCTTAAGAATTTTTATTCATCTTTAGGCATGAAAAAAAGATTTTTGAACTATTTTATTAAACATTTTTTTAAACGTACTTTTCAAAAAGCTTTTCACATGTCCACCTAGGTGGACAACCACTTAGGTGGACAACTGATATGTATGGAGTGACACATCAGAGTCCAATGTAGTGGTTTATGTGCAAATATACCATCAACACTGACACAAACACAAGAAAACAGCTTTTGAATAGCTGTCCACTGTAGTGACCACTATGCGTGAAAGGGTTAAATATTCATTTTCTATGATATATATATATATATATATATATATATATATATATGTGTATATATATATATATATGTATATATATATATAATTATTTATATATATATATATATATATATATATATATATATATATATATATAACCAAATGTTCAGTTTCTATGCCATATGTTAAAACAAGATCTAGAGTGTGATTAAAGTGGTGGGTGGGTTCTTTTACATTTTGAGAGAAGCCAATTGAGTCTAATAACAGATTAAATGCCATGTTGAGGCTGTCATTTTTAGCATCTACATGGATGTTAAAATCACCCACAATAATTATTTTATCTGAGCTGAGAACTAAATCAGATATCAATCTGTTTTACTCTTTGGTTCAGATGTGGATACTGTATTGTTCTTTCTTTGTGATTTTTTATGTTTAAGTGTTTTTTTGCTGGTTTTTAGTTTTGTTTTTTGCTGTTTGGGAGCTGCTACAATGGAGATGGTTTTGGGGATAACAGGAGGAGAGAAGCTGCAGAGAGGTGTGTAAGACTGCAACTTTGCTTCCTGAGAATTCCTGAGATCAGATGGCCCAGGATGTGAGTGGGCATTAAGGCGTCTGGGAAGGGATTCCCAATTATTGATAAAACCCACATTGTTTTTTGCTCTTCATAGACTACAGCTCTGCATTTAACACCATAATTCCCTCCACACTCACCACCAAGCTGGAGCATCTGGGACTCAGCTCATCTATGTGTCAGTGGATCTCCAACTTCCTAACTGGCAGACCACAGGCAGTAAGGATGGGCGGACATGTCTCAGCCTCCACCACTCTCAGCACTGGAGCCCCCCAGGGGTGTGTTCTGAGCCCCCTGCTGTACTCTCTGTACACATATGACTGTGTGGCCACTACCAGCTCCACCACCATCATCAAGTTTGCTGACGACACCGTCGTGGTGGGCCTGATCTCTGATAACAACGAGACGGCCTACCTGAAGGAGATTAGGAATCTGGAGAACTGGTGCCAGAGGAACAACCTCCTTCTAAACGTCAGTAAGACAAAGGAGCTGATAGTGGACTTCAGCACTAAGCAGGAGAGGAACTACCAGACCCCCGTCATCAACGAGTGCCCAGTGGAGAGAGTGGACAGCTTCAAATACCTCGGAGTTCACATCACGCAGGACCTGTCATGGTCCTGTCACATCAACACCGTGGTGAAAAAGGCCCGTCAGCGTCTCTACCACCTCAGACGCTTGAGAGACTTCCAACTGCCCTCCAAGGTGCTCAGGAACTTTTACTCGTGCACCATAGAGAGCATCCTGGCGGGAAACATCTTAACCTGGTTCGGGAACAGCACCATGCAGGACAGACGAGCTCTACAGAGGGTTGTGCGATCAGCTGAGCGCACCATCCGCTCCGAGCTCCCTGACCTGCACTCAATCTACAGCAGGCGGTGCTGGACCAAGGCCAGGAAGATCGTGAAGGACCTCAGCCATCCCAACAACAGACTGTTCTCTCTGTTGAGGTCAGGAAAGCGATTCCGCTCCCTGAAGACCAACACAGAGAGACTGAGGAGGAGCTTCTTCCCGCAGGCGATACGGTCTCTCAATCACACCACCACACAGTACTGACCCACACATATAGTTCTTACACACACACTGGACATTCTGGACATTGTTTTCACTTCATCACTTAAATCACTTTAAGCATATTTGCACTGCACAAGACATAATGTGGATTGCACAACACTGGACATTATATTCTTCATTTCCAGTTAATACTTGTACAGCTGCTGTTATTGTGTATATATTTATTTATATTTCTTCATACATTCTTATATAGTTCTATATTGTGTATTTTGTTGTACAGTTATTTTATTTTCAACTTTAATTTATATATTTTATCTTATTCTTTCCCAGTTAAATTTACCCTTCATTCTAATTTGTGTTGTACAGTTATTTCATTTTTAACCTTAATTTATATTTTATTCCTTCCTAGTTAAATTTACCCTTTTTAATTTTTCATATTTATTTCCTATCTTATTCATAGCCTTTTCCTTTTTTGTTTTCTTTAGGTCACGAGCAGTTGTCCAAGCATTTCACTACATATCGTACTGTGTATGACTGTGTACGTGACAAATAAAATTTGAATCTGAATCTGAATTTGAATTTGAATTTGAATTTGGACTCCACTCAGACAGACAGAAATATAAGGAGAACATGTGGCTAAACATGTGACTCCTGGTCCAATTGGGGAGGGGACCAGAGAAAACTACAGAGCCCGATATTGTTCTGGTAAAGTTACACACCAATTCAATATTGATTTTCATGACCTCCGATTGACGTAACCGGGTGTCATTACTGTCTTTTTCATTTTACTGAATTTACATTTACCCTCAGCCAGCAGTTTTAAATTTCCCTCACTGTCACCTGCTCTGGCTCCTGGAAGACAACTGACTATGGTTACTGGTGTCTCTAGCTTCACATGTCTCAGAACAAAAAAAGAAAACAAAAATAAATAAAAACAATTCTTCCCTCTGAGGGAGCTGCTGGGTCCTATATGATTACTGGAATGAACTTCAGGGTTCCTGATGTTTCTGACATAATGTCTGCCTCATCTGGCACAGGACAGCTGTGATGAAAGAAATGGAGTACGTTTCTACAAAACACTAGACCAATCAGTCCAGACCCAGCTAGACCCTGTTTCCTTTGCTTGATTTCCCCAGGGCAACTGTAGCTGTTGCATTGTAAAATCTAATTAGTTCGTAGAACTTAAAAAAAAAAAAACACTATGCAAAATTGTTGCCTCAAAAATGATTGCTGAATGTTAAGTTAAAAATGTTGAATAAGCTGATATTCACACAGAAGTTTGAAAGTTGAAAAGTAGCTCTTTTGAGTAATGACAAAAGAAAAAAAAATAGAGTCAGAAAACATCTGAACATCTCAGTGTCCTTTTCTCCCTGCTTTGTCAATTCACCTGGAAATACAAACAAAAAAAACTATGATTTATAAGTGTGCGGGTGTGCGCATGTGCGAATGTAAACCTTTGATGCGTCACGAGTTCTCTTTGATGCGTCACAAATATGAGAATTCGCGAGGGCACATAAAGGGACCTTATTCTCATCAAAATTGTCAGTGAAACTTTTGCGAGTTTTGAGATTAGTTGGAAGACAACAAAAACAAGAAACCTTTTACATTATGGAACCATTGGCAAGAGATATATTTGACCGATCACAGCCAGGTCCTGAAACAACAGCCAAGGAAGAGCAGCACCGGCTTTTTGCTTGCATTGTATTGGTCAGAGTCCTGAGAAAATGTAATGCTCTCCAAAGCTGCACTAAAGACGAGCATGCCACCCACACTAAAGTGCTGCTAGACCAGATAATGGAGGACCTCAGCTTACCACAACAGATGCATAGTAATACATGATAGCACTAAAAAATGTCTAGTTGTCAAACACAAGACGTCATCAGCATTGGTGTTTTTTTTCTTTATTAAAACTGTTTTCTAGTCTATTTGCAGTGACCTGTCAAAATGAGTACTAGACTGCTTGAGAATAGCTGCAGAAAATCACAATTACCACACCAGAACAGGTAGTTAAACATAGCCAGGACCAGGAGACACTCAAAATGGAAATCAGACACCTGAAAGCCCAGCTCTGCTCCAACAAGACCATTCTTCAGGAACCTCTGGAAGAAAAAGAGACCGGAGAACAAGAACAGGAAGAAAAGGAGGACTCCCTGCCACAGACCTCATGTCTCTTCAGGAGCCCGCGGGAGAAAAGGACACCAGAGGTTAAGAGCCCACCAGAAGTAAAACCACAGAAAAAGAAGAAGCGGAACTGGTGTGAGTAATCACATCTTGACCACTTCTTTGCACCACATTTACATTTGCGTTAGTTCTCCTTAATTGTAGACCTTATTTGCTCCCATTAACAATTCTTTTCTCTACACATACGACCACATTTCTTGGCGAGGAGGAGCTGTGCAGGACCTGGAACAATTGTAAGTTATAGTTATAAAAGAAAGAATACTAGGTAAGGGAGTCATCTTTCTTACAATACAGCTAAATTGTCAGTGAACATTTAAACGCCACCTGGTCGCGACAGATGGCCACCCCTTCCTGGGCCCGGTTCTGTCGGAGGTTTCCTCCCAAAGGGGGGTTTTTCCTCCCCGCTGTCGCCAAGTGCTTGCTCATAGGGGATTTGGGGGCTTTAAAAAAAAAAAGTTCACTGGCATCTCGCAAATATGTTTTAAATGTAAACATATTTGCGAGTCACATTTAGTTGTATATAATAATGAATAAAATTAATTAAAACAAATGAAAAAAGAATATTGGAAAAAATACATGTCTCATTGTTTCATATGTAACTTTCAAATAACCTACCATTTGATGTCAACATATATTTGTTACATTTGCAGTGCTCATAGTCTTATATTCTTATGACTCTGTTCATTTTATGAGTATATCCTTCTGCCTTGCTTCACATATTTACTGCTGCTTGGCTAGCTTTAATCATGCCAGCATGAGCACAGGCAGAAACAGGTACCAATCAGAGATATCACATGTAGCTTGTGTTTATGTTCAGAGTGTTACGGTCCTGGGCTGGTGGCCCAGTGTCTTGATTTTGTAATGTTGTTTATTAGTCTGTTTTCCTTTTGGTTAATGGCTTATGACTACTGGTGTTTTGGTTTCTGTTGTGTGTTTCCTAGCTTTTGTATTCCTTTGCCCCTCATGTCACTCTGGTCCCTGTACTCTGTGTTTTCTTCTTTCTTTCAGTCTGTGGATTTCCTGTTTTATTTTGAAGATTTATGTCTTATCTCAGTGTTCTAGTTTCGCTTCCTCTGTCTCGTTGGGTCTAATTTCTCCGGGCTGTATTCCCACCTGTTCCTCGTTCCCTTATGTGTATTTATAGTGTGTGTCCTCCAATGTTCAGCGTCGTGTCGTACCCTCAACTTGCTGTGTGTTTTTCATCCGTGCTGCCAGAGTTTATGCCACAGTGCAATAAAGCTGCCTCTTTTAGTTCACTGTGGGCCCTCTTGTCCTGCCTGCACACAGCACACCATGACACAGAGTAACATCTGATTTAAAATCAGGGAGCAAAGCACACTGAGATGTTCAGATGGTTTCTGACTCTCAGTGTTCTAATCAGCTGTCTTAGCATTGACATGTATTATTTGTTTCATATTATTTCCCTTGGAGGATGTAAGCTACATAGGTGCACATTCAATTCAATTCTGTTTTATTTATTTAACGCCAAATCACAACAGCCGCTACATCAAGGTGCTTCATATTGTAAGTAAAGACACTAGAATAATACAGAGGACACCTCGACAATCAAACAACTCCCGATGAACAAGCATTTGGTAACAGTAGTAAGGAAACACTCTTTTCACAGAAAGAAACTTCCCACAGAATCAGACTCAAGGAGGGACAGCCATCAGAGATGCAGCCACATGTAACTTAATGAACAATGCCTTATTAAGAATGATGCAGACAGATTTTTAGTATTGATATATGGAAAAAACAAACAAACCCCAAAGAACCCCCAAAAAAGAGTCTCCTGAAAAAAACAACAACTTTGACTTAATAAGCTAAAATGTCATCATTTGGTTTCAACACATAAATATTACTTTACTATTTTTATTGTTGTTGTTTTTTAATTTAGCAGGTTTCTTTTATTTTATGGACATCAGCTATGCCATCAACCAACTGAGATACCCGCTATAAAATGAAACCGATTCTATAAACAGTTTGTTTCAGCCACAAATACTGTGAAAACATTTTCACTATACAGCGTTAAATTTGCAGTTAATGAGGGACTGTTGAAATACATGCTTTTTCTTATTTTAGTGTTACTGCCTTCACAGAAGTGGAGAGAGACGGAAGCATACCAGTGTTTACAGGAAATAAGCTCTGCAAGGGAGCTGAAGAAGAGTCCAGATTATTGTTCTTACAGTACAATATTAATGATAAAAGTACATTAATGGCAGCATTATTTAATGACTGCGTGAATGCAGCCGATTTTAGTTTTATTGTGGTGAAGAAAACATTTTGGATATGTTATTGTATGAACAATTTCTAGACAAAAACAATTAAAACACTGTAAAAAAAATGCTTAAAGATCCAGTGTATTCCTTACTTAGAAATGACCTATCGGATGTGATACTAACACATTATTTACCGATCATCACCATATGATCCTGGCAACTCAACCGTTGTTCCCTCGTTTCATTAAGCATTTCTGCATTATCGCATTTCTGGACTGAATGCGACACTGCAGGCATTCCTTAAACTTTAAGAATCTGTTTTCCACACACACGTTTGGGACACTGCATTTACATATGTAAATAAAACCATTTCGATCAATTCACCTGGAAATACAAACAAAAAAAACTATGATTTATAAGTGTGCGGGTGTGCGCATGTGCGAATGTAAACCTTTGATGCGTCACGAGTTCTCTTTGATGCGTCACAAATATGAGAATTCGCGAGGGCACATAAAGGGACCTTAAACTCACCAAAATTGTCAGTGAACTTTTGGCGAGTTTTGAGATTAGTTGGAAGACAACAAAAACAAGAAACCTTTTACATTATGGAACCATTGGCAAGAGATATATTTGACCGATCACAGCCAGGTCCTGAAACAACAGCCAAGGAAGAGCAGCACCGGCTTTTTGCTTGCATTGTATTGGTCAGAGTCCTGAGAAAATGTAATGCTCTCCAAAGCTGCACTAAAGACGAGCATGCCACCCACACTAAAGTGCTGCTAGACCAGATAATGGAGGACCTCAGCTTCCCAAAGAGCATAGACATGTCAAAAAATGTCGGCAAACGGATCAGCAGGGCTGTCCTCAGTGACCTTCAAAAGGTACTAACTGCTGAGAAACTGAAAAACACAATTACCACACCAGATCCTGCTGTGGACAGAATAATTGTGAAGGTTTTTCAGTTCTGTATGAACGAAATCCTCGAGCAGATTGCAAGGAGGCCAAGGGGTTTTTGGCGTGATGATGCCTTCAAATTCCTAATTGCTGCTGCTGTATTTATCAGTGCCATTCTTTTGGCGGCATTCCTCATCTGATAACAGAGGGTAACAGCTGCAGATGGAAGTTTACAACACATTTGCGTTAGTTCTCCTTAATTGTAGACCTTATTTGCTCCCATTAACAATTCTTTTCTCTACACGTACGACCACATTTCTTGGCGAGGAGGAGCTGTGCAGGACCTGGAACAATTGTAAGTTATAGTTATAAAAGAAAGAATACTAGGTAAGGGAGTCATCTTTCTTACAATACAGCTAAATTGTCAGTGAACATTTAAACGCCACCTGGTCGCGACAGATGGCCACCCCTTCCTGGGCCCGGTTCTGTCGGAGGTTTCCTCCCAAAGGGGGGTTTTTCCTCCCCGCTGTCGCCAAGTGCTTGCTCATAGGGGATTTGGGGGCTTTTAAAAAAAAAAAGTTCACTGGCATCTCGCAAATATGTTTTAAATGTAAACATATTTGCGAGTCACATTTAGTTGTATATAATAATGAATAAAATTAATTAAAACAAATGAAAAAAGAATATTGGAAAAAATACATGTCTCATTGTTTCATATGTAACTTTCAAATAACCTACCATTTGATGTCAACATATATTTGTTACATTTGCAGTGCTCATAGTCTTATATTCTTATGACTCTGTTCATTTTATGAGTATATCCTTCTGCCTTGCTTCACATATTTACTGCTGCTTGGCTAGCTTTAATCATGCCAGCATGAGCACAGGCAGAAACAGGTACCAATCAGAGATATCACATGTAGCTTGTGTTTATGTTCAGAGTGTTACATCTGATTA